>NC_083285.1:6708242-6942061 GCF_963506605.1 Zootoca vivipara
AGACCTCGTACTTAAACAGACAAAACAGTAGAATATTAATACAGTGGAATATTACTGAAATTTGCAATTTTTTTCCTGAATGTGAATGGTGATGTTCTGTATTTGTCTGTTATTTTGGAACTGAAGCTAGGTTGGTTGTGCCCTAAATCCTTTTAAGCTGACCATTGCTTAGGGAGAAAGCAAGACAAGAGTACAGCTGTCAAGAGGATAGCCCTCAGTGCTCTGTGCCAGACCTTTCCAAAAATCTTCCCCCCAGAAAACAGTTCCTCACAACTGCTGCCACTACTACCGGTACAACAACAACAACAACAACAACACTTATGATTAGGTCCAGGTTATAACATGGGGAGGTGAAGTTAAAGCCTGCCTTCATTATAGCAGAATGGATGGAAGATTTTCCTTTTTAACCACTTACATTTTCACAAATAAACTATCAGTCCAACCATACAATAATGCGTATTAACACAATTATCCCATCACCCATTGATAATTCATCTCAGTGCAGCTGAATACTTCTTTACAAGTGTGTGTGTATGTGTGTGTGTGTGTGAGAGAGAGAGAGAGAGGCAGAGGCAGAGGCAGAGGCAGAAGCATTTGTAAGTGTGGTGAACTAAGTCTAATGACCATGATTGGCAAGCATGGTAAAGGTAAAGGGGCCCCTGACCATCAGGTCCAGTCGTGTCCGACTCTGGGGTTGCGGCACTCATCTCACTCTATAGGCCGAGGGAGCCAGCGTTTGTCCGCAGACAGCTTCCGGGTCATGTGGCCAGTATGACAAAGCTGCTTCTGGTGAACCAGAGCAGCGCACGGAAACACCGTTTACCTTCCCGCTGGAGCGGTCCCTATTTATCTACTTGCACTTTGATGTGCTTTCGAACAGCTAGGTTGGCAGGAGCAGGGACTGAACAACAGGAGCTCACCCCGTTGCAGGGATTCGAACCGCCGACCTTCTGATCAGCAAGCCCTAGACTCTGTGGTTTAACCCACAGCGCCACCTGGGTCCCTGGCAAGCATGGTATTCTGGCTTAAATTTCTAAAAGCGCCAAACTCCATTTTGGTGAGATAACAAAGGTGTTGGGTTCTGGGCTATTCACTCACAGGGAGAATCCTCCTGCACTCTGCCCCCTCTCTGCAGTTCTGCATTTTATTTTATTTTATTTTATTGGTTTCCGGCCTGTGTTCTTTAAATGCCTGTCTACCTTGTTAGTAGACAGAGATGCAATTGTCTAGATCAGGCTGCATTTCATTGTTCAGGTCTAGCTCAGCACTCCCTGGCTTTTCACAAGTCTGCCCACAAAACATTGATTTGCCTGTGTCACTAGGGGACAGACATCCTTTCATTGAGTGCTGGTAGCTTTTCATTATTACAGGGCAGGAGTCTAGTCCTTGGGAGATTCGGATGAAATAGAGCTCCTGCTGGAGTCTGTGCCTATCAGATAACTTTCTTATTCCTCCATTCTTTGTTTCCTTGAAACAGAATGGAAGCTGGTGGCCCCCCAGGTTCCCAATCTAGCTTTCAAAAACAGGTTTTTACTTCTTAGAAAATTTTAAAAGATGGTGCTGTTAAGGGAGTTCAGCATACCTCTGATTAATGCCAGGGTGTCTTACAACAACAATTTGTGTTAGATTCCCAGTGGGTCTATGCCTTCTTCCTGTATTTTGGTTGAGAGTTTCTATTGTCTGGCCATGCAATTACTTCTCCAGAAGTGTTTCTGGCATACTATCTGAATCTGTATTGGAATTGTTTGTAAGGTATTATTATTATTATTATTATTATTATTATTATTATTATTATTATATTGGTTATTTGCTTCCCTGGACTACTTTGAGAGGGAGGACGGGATATAAATTTAATAAATAAATAATAGTGGAAAACATCTAGATCGCAGCATTTTTTTTTTCATAAGACAGGCAATGTAAAATTATGAAAAGAGCAGCCCAGAAAGGATTGAAAACCCTAGGTCTTTCTTTGCTCACATTTCAGAGGGTAGTTTCAAGATAATGTGACTAATGTATTTTGTAGTAGATATTTTGATATGTTTGTGCAACAGCTACTGTGCTATTTTAGCAATTCATATATTTATTACTCATATTTATGTGGAGCTTATCTCTAAGCACTCTACCAACAGAACAAGACTGGCTTTGGCTTTGCCAGATGGTAAAGGAACGGAGAAATGGATGAGAGGGGAACAGCTGAGACAAATAGCTCTGGGAGAAAAGACGAGGAGAATGAGAACAGTTTGAATGAGAGATGGGAGAGTTCCATAAGAAGATACGTGTGTGTGTGTGTGTGTGTGAGAGAGAGAGAGAGAGAGAGAGAGAGAGAGAGAGAGAGAGAGAGAGAGAGAGAGAGAGAGAGAGAGAGAGGTTGTTATGACATAATTTTATGTGACTAGAAAGACATTATAGGTTTCCTATGTAAGATATGCATGTTTTCTTCCTGCAAATGTAAAGAAAGGTTTTGGTTCAATAGCCCAGCTTGCTGTTGATCTGCACGTATACTGCCCTACTGAATGATTATCCCGTATTGCAATTATGCCATGTTAGCAAGCAACTGCGTTTCCACATCTTCCTGAACGACTGTCTCATCCCGCATTGTCCTTTCAGGGATGGCAGCTGGAGAGAGGACCTTTTCAGTTATCATGTCCGATTTATGGCACACTAAGGAAGTTCGTCTGTCACCTACTTGGATGCCTTTTAAGCACCAGGCAAAATGTATTGGTTGTTCCTTTTTTATTCTTTCGCTCTCTTTAATGTGGACTGCCCAGGGTAATATACAAGTTGCCTGCTTGATTCAGTAAATGTTCTTCCTCTTTATATCTGTTGAAATGCAGACTGTAAGCTCTCCAGAACAGGAAACCTCTGTTTATGTTTTCTTGCAAAGCCTTATGTTACATTGATGGCACCATCCATTCTTTGCACTAGGGCAGGCATAGGCAAACTCGGGCCCCCAGATGTTTTGGGACTACAACTCCCATTATCCCTAACCACTCATCCTGTTAGCTAGGGATGGTGGGAGTTGTAGTCCCAAAACATCTGGAGGGCCGAGTTTGCCTATGCCTGCACTAGGTGGAGATACCTTGGACTGAACTAATGGCACCTGAAACGTGCCTTTGCCTCTGCCATTTTTCAAAGGTTTCTATTTTATCTCATGGCTCTTAGTCCAGTTGTTGCTTTCGCCCCAGGGATTCCCATCCCCATGGCATGCTTCCTCACTTCTCCTTGGAATGGAAGCAGGCTCTATGAGTCTACGTGATTTGCTGTGAGTTCCCTCATTCCAGTTCTGTGTCAATGGTAGCAAAACAAAAATTCCCAATGTATGGCAGCCACACATTGCACACTTTACATTTAGAGACTATGATGAAAAGCTTATCATGGATAATGCTGGTTCTAGTGTGAAAGTAATGTCTGGGATAGCGTTTTTGCCACTTAAAGTTTTTTGTGTGGGGTCCAGTTGATTCTCCTTGTGCTTCTGCTCCAGAAGAAGTGTCTAAGAATGGAAGAGGAAGGGAGGGGATTTGCTCTCCCCTGCCTGTTGCAGCCCTCCAGTCTGACTCCCACCCTGTTCTGGAGAACATCTTGACCCTCCAGAGCAGATTTTCAGGGGTACTGGGGGTGGGAGATAATGTCTCTCCTCCTCTTCCATCAGCAGATGCCTCCACTGGCTCATTCCAGGGCATCAGTTGGGTGCAACGCTTTGCTGAAGAGGATAGCCTTCTGTGCCTTGTTGCAGTGTGCATTTTCATTCCTGAGCTGTTCTTATGAATGACAAGCAAACCATGAATATGATGAAGCCTAAAATCTATAAATTAGTCAGGAGTGCTTTTAAATTATTAATGCATTCTGCGCTTCTAATTAACTTCTGAAAATGCTTTTTTTTTAAAGTACCTTATGTATGAATTTGATTCTTAATTCAACCAGAATTTTAATTATTTATTCTCCTGTATAAACCCTTCCCTGTTGCTGTTTGAAAACAGCAACACAATCTATTCTTTTCAGAGGTGGTGAATGATTTTTCCTTGCTGTAAATATTTCAGCATATTAGTAATAATACTAAGCATTTAGATGCAGGTCTCTCATATGTGCCCTCAAATGATGTAATAAAGATACAACCATTGCCTGCTATTGTCAGGAGAGACGGTAACACTTTCAACATTTATCCTTCAGAGATCTTGCATGGCAGCTAATTCTGAATACTGATTTATTTCCAGACAAATGCAATTACAGAAAAGAAGGGGATAGAGCAATGCTGATACTGTGCAGCATACTTCCCTTTGCCCATATGTTGCAGGTAATGTTCCCCCTTCACAGCATTTGTCTTGCAATGGCTCCTCCAGAGCCTTTGCTCACATTTGCTTTGCTTCTATATCACTCAGAGCTGCTGTGTCTCTGCAAATCACTATTGATGGATTGGGAGAAGGAGGACACAGGATTGTGTGTTCTCTTCCTGGAGTGAATCCCCTGCTTCTGCCTTACCTGCTGTTAAAGGATACAGCTGCATCAACTTTTGCTATGATGAAGTCTAGGTGGTTCTGCTGCATAACCAGAATTTATGGTCAAGAGTTGAAACTGATTGCAGATCCCAGTTAAAAGAGGCCCTGAACTGGTCTGCACTGCTTTTAATGTTGGTGCTGATGTTATGTCTCCCATAGCTATGGTTAGGTAATGTCCACTGTGACCAGTTGACAAGGCAGTTAGAGGATAATGTTGCCTGGAGCTGCTCTGACTTAGACAATGCACTGATAATGGGATCTGTTCTGGCTGTTTCTTGGGTTCTTTTTTGTCAATTCCATATGGGCAGTTTCCCACTTGGGGAAACAAGATCCTGGAAAAAGTGTTACTCCCCACGTGGTTTCTGAATATTGCCTGTTCTGGCTCATTAGAATAGCCAGGTAAGAGCTGGTGAATAAAGACTGCCTCAGGATAGCTCAGTCCCATCCTAAGGAATGGCTATTGTTGGTCCATCACTTAACCTAAATGAACGACTATCACCTAACTGAACGACTATCACCCTGCGCAAAATTTATCATATATTGACATGGTTCTTGGAAACATGGTAGAGACTGAAGTCAACGTATTATTAGATTATGCTAGTTTTTTAAATCCATTTCAGTCTGGTTTCTGGTCCAGTTCTGCAACTGAAACTTCCTTATTCATGCTTGTGGGTTATGGCTGTCAGGAGATGAACAAGGGAAGTGAGATCCTATTAATTATCTTGGATCTCTAAGTACCACACAGTACTATTGACCATGTGTGAAACAATAGAACTTTAAGCCATTTTGTGTTAGGTTTCTTGTTGAAAAACTGTTGCTTCTTGCTTTAAAAGTTCTCTTCCAAAGGAGGGTCAAAGGTTCAAGGAAAGTTTGATATTTAAGTGCGTATATTTTGCTAATGAAATTTTTTTATACGGGGGCATTGCTCTCAGGAAGGTCAGAGATTCATCACAGAAAACTGTTAATTAACAAGAAATAGAAACTTAACCACGACATCACTGTTGTCCTGATTGGCTAAAAGGCTGTTAGGAAGACTATAAAAAAAAGTACATAAACCAAGAAGGAAAACAGGGCATTAACGGAAGGTTGTAGAGTAGCAATGTGAGGAGCTGGCACTTTAGGGTTGTAGGAGGAAAGAATTAGGAGAGGAGCCTGAATCTGAACTAGGTAAAGGTAAAGGGACCCCTGACCATTAGGTCCAGTCGTGACCGACTCTGGGGTTGCGGCGCTCATCTCGCGTTATTGGCCGAGGGAGCCGGCGTACAGCTTCCAGGTCATGTGGCCAGCATGACTAAGCTGCTTCTGGCGAACCAGAGCAGCGCATGGAAACGCCGTTTACCTTCCCGCCGGAGCGGTACCTATTTATCTACTTGCACTCTGACGTACTTTTGAACTGCTAGGTTGGCAAGAGCTGGGACCGAGCAACGGGAGCTCACTCTGTTGCAGGGATTCGAACCACCGACCTTCTGATCGGCAAGCCCTAGGCTCTGTGGTTTAACCCACAGTGCCATTTTTTTATTTGCTCTTACTAAAACTGGGGTCACGAAGAGTCGGACACGACTAAACGACTAAACAACAACAAACTGTAAAACTAGCTTTTATCTAAAATCACTTTCTCAAAAATTGTTTTAAACGTGTTGTCTACTAAATTCTTTGAGAAAATAATAATAGTTTGAGGCCTTTTAATCACCTAATGACAAAGTGACACATCACTGTAACCAGTATTGAGAGTAGGTTGGGCCAGCTAAAATTCAAAATGTTAAAGGATTGGTTAATGGAGGCAGCCTATCCAGTTAAGAAGAAAGAGGAATTGGCTTGGCTGGTTTATTTGCTTCGCTTCCCTCTCATGGGGAAACACCATGGTGACCTCCTGGACCACCTGGCTGGGAATGGAAAGCCTTCCTTCCTCATGGGTCAATTTCAGAAGATGCTTTGGGAGGCTTATGTTTCACCCCATAGCCTTTGGCAAGATTACATCTTGTTTCCCATGCTCTGCTTCATCTGCATGAAATGAGCAAGGTCCTTAGAAGATTTCAGCTGGGATGTCTTCTGTATGCAGATCATACCCAGTTTTCATATTCTGAACCCAGTGAGGCAGTAGAACTTCTGCACCCATGTCAAGTGCCATTTTTTTATTGGATGCAGGTGGAGAAACTGATGCTTAATCTAGACAAGACAAGAGTTGCTGTTGGTTGGGGGTTTAGGTCAGGTGTGGGGAACTGGATCCAGCCTGTGAGACAGTACTTTATCTCTCCCACCCCCTTTTGGCCAAGAACTGTCACCCTTTCCCCAAATGAGCAACTTTCGCATTGAAAATTGAACCTTGTAAAAATTTGACGCACCGCTATAAAAATGATACTGCTTGCACTTTATGGGAAATTATATAGATTGTCCCAGAAGCCTTGTTTGTTTTTCCTGTTATCATCTGGCTATGCATTTATGAACTTTGTTGCAATTTATTGGTCCCTTGAGTAAGTGACAGGTTGATTCTCTTGCCTTCTGCAATGTAATTAGAAGAAATCAGAAATGTCCGTTGTGCAATTTTTAATGTGCAGGTAATTGACAGGCATTATCCTAAATTCATGCTTACTTATGTTCTGCTGCAGAAGGGTCTCTTTTGTTGTGCATCTTTCAAAGTGCTGTTTTTAAAAAGCTAAGTGCTAAGTTGTATTACCGATGATTCACGGGGCAATAATGTAATGGCAAGTCTCCCACAGGGTATGTTTTAAGGGATTAATAAACAGTAGCTAATAGATATTGGTTCAGAGGCTGCAGCTAGTGCAGAATGCATCTGCTAGGTTGATAAGTAGGGCATCCCAATGGAAGGAACCATGTTCCACCATTCCTGAAAGCCCTTTAACTACCGTACCTGTCGGTGAACTGCTGGGTCCAATTCATTGTGCGAATACTAGCATACAAAGCCCTAAACAAGTTGGGACCCAGGTATCTAAAAGAGTGGCTCCCCTGATATCAACCATCTTGGGCCCTACATTCGGCAGGGTAAAGCCTGCCAACTGGTCATCACCCATCACGTCACTTTTCAGTTGTCCGAGACTCACCTTTGGTTGGCAGCAGGATTGGACTTCTGGCAGCCTGATTGAACTGCCTCAAGCACTGTGGTGGGATTTTCTGAAAAGAGAGAGCTCTGCTCTCCCTTTTATATACTGTTTATTATGCCAACCAAATTAATGCATTACTCTCCTGTTCCTTGAGTTACATTCCCATGGTCTTGATGTTCTCGTAAGGCTAGGGGAGTACCCTAAATGGGCAGCAAACAACCGAAGAAGATAATCATGCATTTCTCTTCAAGATATTCCTGCACTAACACCAGGCTGACTTCAGTGGTTGGCATGCAGCTACTATCCAGTTCGAAGTGGGTCCACATGAGATTCTGCTTAGGTTTATCACTCAGAGAGAAATAGCCCAACATTTTCAAGCTGTGCTCTCATGACATATAGCTTCTACAACAGGCACCCCCAAACTGCGGCCCTCCAGATGTTTTGGCCTACAACTCCCATGATGCCTAGCTAACACGACCAGTGGTCGGGGAAGATGGGAATTGTAGTCCAAAACATCTGGAGGGCCGAAGTTTGGGGATGCCTGTTCTACAAGATAATGCTGAATGCAAGAGGTGGATTTAACTCTTTAGAGGACTCGGGCATTCATCTGGCATGAGAGGGGCAATTGCTGAGCACTACCTAAAACCTCATTAAAACCACAGTTGTCTTCCATGATATTCCAGTACAGCTGAGCATCTGGATCAATGCCAATTTCCTCGTGTAACTCCACAATAATGTGATTGTGGTGCATGATCTCTGGCTGATGGTGGCTAACATGACGGCTTTGTCTCATAGAGCGTCCAGCCCACTGCTGGCAAATCAGAAATAATATTCTTAGTATGGCACCTGAAAGACTTTGCGTTATGAAGTCTCTGTGTCCACACAGCAACCTTATTGGGTCTTCCAGTTATCACTATTCTTGTGCAAAGTAACTTGCATCCTGTGCTGGAGTGAAAAATCGGCAGTTGCTTTCACTCTTATTTAGTGCGCACCATCATTTCTTTCCTTTATAATTTTGCTGCCATTCTGTGAAATGGCAGTGAAAATGTCTAAATAATGTCTGGCCCTTCTATTCAAATGGCAGAAGCAACCTAATATTTAAGAGACTGTAGCAAAATCCCATTCAATATGAGAGATGCTGAGGAAGGGCTTGTGGTTTTCTCAAAGACCTTTGAGGGAGTTGGGAGTTCATTGTATGTCTGCATACTCTGTGCACAAAGACACATTACATCCCTCTTTGGGGACATCCTTTGATTTGGCCCTGATTACTCAGGGTTTGTCACCTTTTTCTCCCATCTTAATTTTTCTGCTGTTTTGTTGTTGTTTAGTCATTTAGTCATGTCCGACTCTTTGTGGCCCCATGGACCATAGCACGCCAGGCACTCCTGTCTTCCACTGCCTCCCGCAGCTTGGTCAAACTCATGTTGGTAGCTTTGAGAACACTGTCCAACCATCGCATCCTCTGTCGTCCCCTTCTCCTTGTGCCCTCAATCTTTCCCAGCATCAGGGTCTTTTCCAGGGAGTCTTCTCTTCTCATGAGGTGGCCAAAGTATTGGAGCTTCAGCTTCAGGATGTGTCCTTCCAGTGAGCACTCAGGGCTGATTTCCTTCAGAATGGATAGGTTTGGTTTTCTTGCAGTCCATGGGACTCTCAAAAGTCTCCTCCAGCACCATAATTCAAAAGCATCAATTCTTCGGCGATCAGCCTTCTTTATGGTCCAGCTCTCACTTCCATACATCGCTACTGGGAAAACCATAGCTTTAACTATATGGACCTTTGTCGGCAAGGTGATGTCTCTGCTTTTTAAGATGCTGTCTAGGTTTGTCATTGCTTTTCTCCCAAGAAGCAGGCGTCTTTTAATTTCATGACTGCTGTCAGCATCTGCAGTGATCATGGAACCCAAGAAAGTAAAATCTCTCAATGCCTCCATTTCTTCCCCTTCTATTTGCCAGGACGTGGTGGGACCAGTGGCCATAATCTTAGTTTTTTTTATGTTGAACTTCAGACCATATTTTGTACTCTCCTCTTTCACCCTCATTAAAAGGTTATTTAATTCCTCCTCACCTTCTGGCATCAAGGTTGTGTCATCTGCATATCTGAGGTTGTTGATATTTCTTCTGGCAATCTTAATTCCGGTTTGGGATTTATCCAGTCCAGCCTTTTGCATGATGAATTCTGCATATAAGTTAAATAAGCAGGGAGACAATAGACAGCCTTGTCGTACTCCTTTCCCAATTTTGAACCAATCAGTTATTCCATATCCAGTTCTAACTGTAGCTTCTTGTCCCACATAGAGATTTCTTAGGAGACAGATGAGGTGGTCAGGCACTCCCATTTCTTTAAGAACTTGCCATAGTTTGTTGTGGTCAACACAGTCAAATGCTTTTGTGTAGTCAATGAAGCAGAAGTAGATGTTTTTCTGGAACTCTCTAGCTTTCTCCATAATCCAGCGCATGTTTGCAATTTGGTCTCTGGTTCCTCTGCCCCTTCGAAATCTGTGCTGTTAGCCAGAGCCAAATACAAAGCGATTAAACAAACTACCGTAAACTCCTCCTACCATTTTATCTCCAAGCCAGAAAAGCTTTTCCCTCCTAAAGTTTTTCTTGTCAGGTACAGAAGAGGGGGCAAAAAGAAGAAGAAAAAGATGAAAGGGGAAGATTTTGTTGTCATCATGGAAATAGTCGGTCTCTTTTAAGACAGAAGATTTTTATTATGTTCACATTAGCAGCTTAAAACACAGCAAGATCATTTTACCCTGGTGTGTTTCAAGCCACGCTGGCATGATGCTGCTCACATCAGAGAGGGGGCGGGGTGTCTTCATGCCTTTTTTGGTTTTCCTGCCCCTGCAACCCCCACCCACCCACCCACCCAAACTCCTATTCATGAAGTTGACATCTTCACATGCGCCATACCTCTGCATGCATGATGCATGTCTCAAATGTCCACATCATTCTTAAGTATGAAATGAATGCAGCTTAAGCTTTCTCGACAGCCCAAAGTTTTTTTGAGAAAAAAAATGTATCAAGCAGCAGAATTTGCCACAGTACTACAAGATCAATTGTGGCTAACAACATGCGAATGCAGCTTCAGAAACTAGCAGCGGAAGCACACTGGACATGGAATAAGCACTAATGTGAACATACATCCTATCTGGGAACAATTTCCAGCATTGCTGCAATATAATTTTTTGGCATATGGAGAAAGGAAGAAAGTGGTCCCAAATAAGACGGGGGAGGGAGTTTAAAAATAAAATAAAATATTCCATTTGTATAGTGTGCATATCATCAAGTTCAAACACTTTTAAGTCCCATTGATTTTGGCAGAAGAGATTTAACTGCATACTTGAAGGTCTGAAATCAATGGAGCTTACCGGGTAAGTGGATCATACCTCTGTCACTTCTGAAGAGAGTATCTCCTGTGATGCTTACCTGCAAGATCCCTGCAATCTTATATCTGAGATCTTTTTTTAGATCTGCTTTGGTCTGACACTCCAGGTTCTGCAAAGCTTACTTTGGTCCAAGAGATAGGTTTGCTTGGATCAAAACAAAGTGCTAGGCAGTTGGCATATCAAGAGGAATGTTTCAGTTTTCAAAATCACTAGTCTCCGGAAGACTTCCCAGCGTGCATGGAGGGCTTCTTTGTCATTAAAAAATGGCATGTAAGTACTCTTGGGCAGTGCAGCTAGATAGAACCAAAACTGTGGATTGATGTAATGTTGGTGTTTTTCAGACAGCTCTTGTGTTTAACAGGATGGTTGCATGCCCTGTTAAACATCACATGCCCTATTAAACACTGTGATTGTGGTCCCAAATTAATCCAACTATATCATCTCCTTGTCACAGATAGTGCATTCAGTCGCTGATACCTTGGAAATGGCTCCTGGTGTTACAGGAAGATATATCAGGTTGGAAGCTGGTGAAGAAGTGAACATTGTACAACAGGGCTATGGAAGAGAGCTAGCTCCCTGTGGCCTTCCACGTGTTATATCTACCCATACTGTACTTAGTATGATAAAAAAATTCCTTCAGTAGCACCTTAAAGACCAACTAAGTTTATATTTTGGTATGAGCTTTCGTGTGCATGCACACTTCTTCAGATACACTAGAAACTGTTTCTAGTGTATCTGAAGAAGTGTGCATGCACACGAAAGCTCATACCAAAATATAAACTTAGTTGGTCTTTAAGGTGCTACTGAAGGAATTTTTTTATTTTGCTTCGACTCAGACCAACACGGCTACCTACCTGTAACTGTACTTAGTATGCTTATCTTTCAACGGTGATCTGAAGGACTGCTTACCTAATAAATAAATTCCTTCAAGTAGCACCTTAGAGACCAACTAAGTTTGTCATTGGTATGAGCTTTCGTGTGCATGTACACTCATACCAATGACAAACTTAATTAGTCTCTAAGGTGCTACTGGAAGGATTTTTTTAAAATTTTGTTTCGACTACGGCAGACCAACACAGCTACCTACCTGCTTACCTAATAGTTTCAAATCATGAAAAATGGATGATAAAACAATTAATTAGGCAATTGAACCGACAAATGGGATGTAGCATCATCCTTGCAAAGGAGCCCATAAAACTTAGTAGCCCATGAACATTTTTACTAGCTTGCCTTTCCCTACATGTCTATGTTAGGACATAATCCATCTTGAGTTAAATGCTTTTAAGTCCCATTTCAGAATGCAATCAGTGATAATAATAATAATAATAATAATAATAATAATAATAATATTTTATTATTTATACCCCGCCCTCCCCAGTCAAAACTGGGTGGCTCACACCAATAAAATTACAATAAAACATAAAAAGCAATTAATTAAAATACAGTATTAAAATTTAAAATGCAGCCTGATTTTAAGTAGTCCATAAATCCAAGCCATGAGGGAGGAAAACACAGGGGTCAGACTAAGTCCAACCCAAAGGCCAGGCGGAACAGCTCTGTCTTGCAGGCCCTGCGGAAAGATGACAAATCCCGCAGGGCCCTGGTCTCCTGTGAAAGGAGGGTCAGTTGCGTGCCTGGTTACACAGAAGTAAATCCCAATGAGGTCAATGATATTTACTCCTAGGTTAAGTATATAGGAGTACAGTCCTAAACCATAGGACCTTCATTGTTTGTGACATATGAACAGCCTGAAAGAAAGGGGGAATTAACTTTCACCATTTCGGAAGCTTCTCTGCCAGGTAGTTGGGAGCTATTATTTCTCACTACAGGCAACCATGAAGTAGCTGCTTTCAAATCTTTTACATTAATGCAAATGCTCACTCAGTCTACTATGGATTATTAGATAACAAGGATGCCGGAATGTTGTAAAAATATGCTGTGACAGTCCCATAGCATGCGATGCAATTCTCTCCCTTAACTTCAGAGACACCCAGGGTGTGAATCTATTGCTACAAATTGGTTTCTCTGGGGGACAAGCTAAAACTAGGCCTTTTTTAAGTAACCCTCTAATTAATTGATTTTAAGAATACAAGAGAGAACCAGGAGAAGTGCAGCTTTACAGAAGTACGGAGAAGAAAAACTTAACAGCAGAAACAGGCAGAAAAATACTTTGCAAAGTTATCTGTGAAGGAATTGGGCTTTACAGCCTTGAACTGCCTGTGGATTATATGGGGATGCATATTTTTACTTATCTATAGCATGGGAATGGGTGTCAAATTGGCATGGCTTGTTGCAACTTGCAGAGGGATTATAGTGATAACTTGGAGACAAAGGGCTTATCTACACTTAACTGTTGCCCCCACTCTTTTCAGGCACTTAAAAGCTCTGTATCCAAGTGCTTCCTCACTCTCAAGAAAAATACCCTCTTTAGCTCTCAATTGGAACAAATGTCAGTTCAGGTTTTCTGCAGATTGCCATTTGTTCTGATTGAGCTTTAAAGAGCGGATTTTTACAAAGAAAGATCCGCAGCAGAAAAAATGAGTGCTCGAACACAGAGCTTTAAAGTGCAGGCCGTGCCTGGAAAAAGCAGAGAAAAAGTACTGTAAGTTGTGGATAAGCCCCTAGTGATTGCCCCAATGCTCTAAACATAAAGATAGGTGTGTCCATCGTTATGTATGCCCAGAACTGAACAGCCATCATGGAAGAGTGGCAGGTTTAAAAGTATCGGACTTCCTTTAAAAGCATCAGTTTTAGGGACTGTGTGAACCAGGGATAGTGGATGCATTTTCATTTCTCTTGTTTTGTCAATTTTGATCCAAAGGGGAATGTACTAGTTTTCAGTAACTCATGCTCACCTTACTATTAAATTCCATTCCTTTCTTCTGTTTCAATAAACTTCAGAATTTGTTTCAAATGCCTGGTGTAGCCTCTCTTAACACCCTCATGCCTGAAAGTCCACAGTACCTAAAGAGACATCAGAGAGACTCCGGAAATGTTATTTAAGCTGACTGATAAAGGGGGAGCATTATATAATAATTGCATTCCTTTATCTGGTGGCAACAAGTTGTTTAAAGGGAAACGGTGGGCCAAGCAGACTCGATAACAGCACTACAAACGCTTGTGCTTAGTGACGTACCCTGCTGTAGGTAATTTCTGGATGCATAATTTTTAGCCGCAAAATTATTCTTTTTACATCAGAAGGGGGGAAGGGCACAATGCTGCCCTTTGAAAATAATACCTTCATCACAGAGAATCTGGGGACAGGGGCAGAACCTATATAGATTCCATAAAATTCAATAGAAGGAATGAGAAAAGGCCACCTAGAGCTGCGGTAGCCAATCTGCCCAGATGCCCAGTAGCCAAGGATTATGGGAGCTACAGTCCAAGAACATCTGGAGGACACCACATTGGCTAACTTTGACTTAGAACAGAAATGGGGGACCTTTGGCTTTTTCCATGTTGCTATCATCCCTGGCCACTGGCCACATTGGTCTCCATCCCCTTCATCCAGCCCGGACACGGAGGTCCAGCTCCAAGGGCCTTCTGGTGGTTCCTTCACTGTGAGAAGTGAGGTTAAGGAAACCAGGCAGAGGGCCTTCTCGATAGTGGCGCCCACCCTGTGGAACACCCTCCTGCCAGATGTCAAGGAAATAAACAACAATCTGAATTTTAGAAGACATCTGAAGGCAGCCCTGTTTAGGGAAGTTTTCAATGTTTGATGTTTTATCATGTTTTTAATATTCTGTTGGGAGCTGCCCAGAGTGGCTGGGGAAACCCAGCCAGATGGGCGGGGTATAAATAATAAAATTATTATTATTATTATTATTATTATTATTATTTGCTACCAGGGGTGGTGGGAGTTGTGGTTCAGCAGCACCTGGAAGATGAAAGGTTCCGCACTCCTCACCTAGAGCACAATAAAGGCCCTGAGGCTTAGATAGTCTGACATTCTGTATCCCATTGGGGTGACTCTAGATGCCTATGAGATGCCCACAAGCAGGATGCACCCATTTGTTCTTCAGTAAAATGCAGAAGTGCCTTATTGGTTATTTGCATTCTTGATGAGCACCAAAGGCTATTTTAAACAGGCATGTTACTTGCACATGTAAATGAGCCATCGGAGATTAATCACCGCAGATGGAAGTTTTATATCACCCAGTGTCAGATTCATGGGGGGGGGGGAGAGGTATGAAGTGCTGTAAGAATGATGTAGAAAAATAAGAACCTCTTTTGGCAGGAAATCCTCTCCTGAGTTTCGAAAAGTTGAAGGACAGGTTTCAGTATGACACTAGAATCACTGCAGAAACAGCCTTGGGAAATGGTGGCAATTTCCCCCCATAAAATATTTCCCATTGGGGGCTTTGCATATAATATTTTTGTAGCATTGTTTGCACCAGAGTCATTTTAAAAAAAATATTTTTTTCACGTTATCCTAGAGATAGGCAGCTATTCCTCTCTCTCTCTCTCTCTCTCTCTCTCTCTCTCTCTCTTTTTAAATATATTTTTATTAATTTTTCCAATTAAAACCAATTATATCACATTCATTATTTCAAATTATACACATATATATCAATCAAACCGAATGTTATGCCAAATCATCTAGAAAAATTTTTTGGGTTCCCATGCTTCAAGAAATTGGGGATTCCTCGCAACCGTCCACTGCCGTCTTTTTTCAAAAGTTCAAATCGTCTCTCCGAGTTCATAATAATCCAGATCTTTCCCTTACAGTCACATAGATGTTTTCCTCTTTCAACCGATTATTTCCCAGCTGCTGAGATAAATGTCAAACAAAGTTTCACAAATGTTCTTTCTCCTGTGTGAGTTAATCAGTCCAGCCTCCCCATAAATCTTCTTGGTCTGGAGTGTCCCTATTGCGTCGACTCTCAACACGAAGCAGCGCCATCTTAAAAAAACTCAAATCACTTTCGTTTTCTCTCATATATTAACGATCTTTATAAAATTTACAGCTTTTCCAGGCAGAAGAACCAGACCTCACACCATGCATAGACTCTTGGTAAATTAATGGATCTCCTTGCCCTATAGCTGAACTTAGCTTCAGGTCGCTGCTCCAATTCAAAGTGCGTCACAACTCATAAATCCTCCGAACGCATCCAGGCACTCCTCCCATCCAACTAGAGGGGGGCTTTTCTCGTCAGCAACTCCTCATCTTCAAAAAATATGCTCAATAACAACAGTTTATAAAGTTCAACTCACACAGTCTTTTGCTTCTCTTTCACTCCAAACAAGCCAGGACATCACGTCTGGGAAGGTACGAAGTAACTCATATGAAAAAAAATAAAAAAGACTCGCTTCCCTTATCGCTCCGTCCCCATCAATTCTTCTTCCAGATGAAATACAGCCTTTAACTCCTCACCCTCAGCAGCATAGATTTCTCGGCAGTAAACAGCGCTTCTGCCCCTCCTTCTGAAGTATGTCCATAGATTTGAGCCTAATTATCTTCTTTAATCATGGAAATCCCCGCCATGCAGATTAGCGTCCGGGAGTCCTGGCCCTCGTAAGTGCTTCAGCCCAAGCTCCCCCCACTCCATAAACAGTCGGAGTGGGTCTGGGGGCATCGCGGGCCAGCGGCCCCTCTCCGTAACCCCCGGAGAGGGTAGGGGGTTGCCATTTACTCCCCTAGCAACCGCCAAATTCCTTACGAAGGTCAGAGGGATGGAAAACAGGTCCGCCATTCCTGCAGGCGGAAACCGGAAACCCTCTCTCTCTCTCCTCTCTCTCCTCTCTCTCTCTCTCTCTCCCCCTCTCTCTCCTCTCTCTCTCTCTCTCTCTCTCTCTCTCTCTCTCGCTGTGTACACATTCCCATTTATTCTGTGTCCAGTACACTCCCACTACCAGCTGGGGAAGTGATGTACACCTGACATCAGTCACAATCCTGTCTATCCTGTATCTATCCTGTTGTAAACTCATCAAAAATGGTGAGGTTTGATGTATTTTTCTCCAAACCAGCTTATTTCCAAACTGAGAAAAAGATTAACCTAGCTGGTAATGTGTACACAGCTCCCCCACCTCAAGAAAAGTCTCTGGTGAATTTCACTAATTTGTAAGGCATGAATCAAACCTACCAAGGGAGCTGCAAAGTGTGTCCATGGAGGCTTGAAGACTTAATAAGCATAAGCATTTGTATTGCATTCAAATTGTTCCACATATATTGTCTTGGTAATCCTTACAAGAAGCCCAGAAGGGAAGTCAATATTGTTATCCACTTACTACAGATGGGGAGTCAAGACTGGGGGGGGGGGTGCTGCCTATCAATATGGCGGCTGCTTTTTGGTGATGTGATATTCTTGGAACTGGAGACTTCCCAGCTTGCAGTCTTCAGAATTACGCTGTGACTGCCCTCTAATGTCGATAACATCCTTCCATAATTTGGCCAAGGACAATCATGTCACCACAAGTGACATTTTAGAGGTGGGGACAAATAGGACCACTCTGTTTTCCCTAAGTAACTGCACGCCTGTCTTTGAAAGGGCATAGGCTTTTGTGTGGCGATGTCCCTCACTCCCCAGGAAATAAGACGCAAGACAAAGTGAAATGATTTTAAGTGGGCAAAAAGGCCACAACTTTATTGGTTTCGGATGTTGAGCGGTATTGGTTTAGGCATTGGAACCTAACCGACTATATCCGACTGTAACCTGTGTGTTACAGTCTGGGAGAAATTAACCACCAGAAAGGAGCCCAATGATGTACATCTACTGAGATACCTCCTGTGGCCACCGTTGGGGGGTGCCATAAGGCCCTGACCTCCGGAGGCTCAGAACCCCTTTAACGGGATTAAATCTCCAAATTCTGGGCAAAGGATGACGTAATCTGCCCCCTTCTGCTTTTATGCAAATTTCCAATGCCTAACCGCCAAACCAAGTTGTGACAAATTGCTATGAGGTAGGCGAAAAAACCAGTTTGGCTAGTCCAAGTGGAAAAAGTCCTACCAGGCCCCCCGGCCAACCAAGGCGACCAATCGAAGTCCATAGCAGCATCGGCCTAACCTGCCTAGCCTAAAGGGCGGGTGGGTGGGTGAACCGAATGGGCTGAGAGCCGGGGCAGAAGAGGCTGAGTTCCCGCCTCCAGCTCGTTTAAAAGAAGGGAAGCCCCGCCTCCCGGCCGCCCCTATTGGTCGGCCCGGGTAAGACGGAGGTGGGAACTCCCATCTCGCGAGGGGGCTGAGTGCTCAGCCCCCATCGCAAGAATTCGCTCAGGCCACGCCCACAACACCACCTCCGTGAGATGCGGAAGTGGCTTTTCTGGCAAAAAGACTAATATTGTCACTCAAGGGACTTGTCTTTGTCTGCAAGTGTATTGAAACAGTAGAGCCCTGCTCAAAATAACACCACATTCTGTATCCAAGTCACCAAGTAACAATCCAGTGAAGTAGACCAGTGATGTGATCCACGTACCACATCAATATTGCCTAAATAACGCATCTGTTAAGGGCATGGATTTGGAAACACTTGGAAGCAGTCAGATTCTCCTTACTTTTGCATGTTTCCTAAAGCCCAGTGTAAGGGTGAGAGACTGACCCCCTCCTTCACCCCCAAGGTATGCCAGAGAACTTGGTAGGAAGGCAGTGTCTTGAGTCAGGACTCTTGACTCTCCCAACTAACACAAAGTGGCTCAGAGATCTCTGTAGGGGGGTGAAAGACTTGAGGAACAGGATACGTATCTCATAATATTCTGGGCTGCCAATGCAGGTGGTTGCAAGAAGAAAATTCACTGTTGCTGCTGGATGCTGTGATTTCATTTCTGGGCAAACCCAGCACCAGGTTAGGACAGTCCTGGGCAAGATGCCCTTTGGGGATGGTGGAGCTGCCATGTGACTCCTAGTGCCTCCCTGGTGTGTAATCCAGGCCCACCTAGCATCTCCTAGGTAGGTGGTCCAACCCCCACAGCTCCCCTGAACTCACACGATGATGGGGCAAATAGCAGCAGCAGACAGGAACAAGTTATAGGGCAGTTTCTGTGTTGTTGCCCAGCCTAGGGGAAAATTTGTGCCTTGTGCAAAAAAATTTTAAAAAAATGTTTACTGCAATGGAATAAGATTCCCTGGTCCAAATCTCTTGCTTTGAAAAGGACATTGGGAAGGAACTTATCAGGGTGAAAATAAAGTTATAAAAATACTGTATCTTATTTTGAATGCATGGTGTTTAAATTGTGTCAAATTAGTTTTGTTTTGTTTTGCTTTGCTTTTTAAGTAGGAAAATAGCATAACGTTGGAAATATCCTAGCAAAACGACATATGAGGGTTTCATTGAAAGGTCACACAAGATAAGGAAGGTCATTCAAAACACATTACTAAGCTGAAGTCAGCAGGCAGAGGCAGACCTGAAGATAGTGTAATCAGTTGCCTTTGGGGCAGCTTTTTCCACTAAGGGCAGTTTTTTTAAAAAAGGGGGAGAGGATTCTAAAGGGCCTGATTCTTTCAAAAGGTAGAAACACTGAAACCAGGAGTGTTTTATTTCCAGCCCTGAGTTCAATGATCACATTTAGGTAATAGTCTCTTAAATGATTCAGTGCCTCAGCATATTTTCTTTGCAGACGTTTGCCTGGAAACAAGCAACCCCACACAGTTTGTTTGCAACTGGTATAAACCATAGCTCATTAGTAGAACACGTGTCTTGCATGCAGAAGGTTCCAGGTTCCAGGTTCAATCCCTGGCATTTCCAGTTAACAGGTTCAGGTAATAAGTGACAAGAAAGGACCTCTCTCTGCCCCTGCAGATCCACTTCCAGAGTAGATCATGCTGGTCTAGATCAGGCATCCCCACACTTCGGCCCTCCAGATGTTTTGGACTACAATTCCCATCTTCCCCAACCACTAGTCCTGTTAGCTATTGATCATGGGAGTTGTAGGCCAAAACATCTGGAGGGCCGCAGTTTGGGGATGCCTGGTCTAGATGGACAAAGAGCCCAACCTGGCCATTTCCTACACTCTTAGCTTTTCTTTGTTGGCTTTAAAATTTCAACCATTTTCCGCTTCAACATTTTTGAACTTTAACTATTTTGGAGAGAGGCTGCCAGGCAAAATAAAACATCAGTGTGTTCTATGTGGTGCTCTAATGTGATAAAAAAAATAGATCCCAGTATGGTCTATGGAGACAGGGGCTGACTTGACTCTTGGAAGCTGAGGTCACCAGGGAAAAGAGGCCAGGTTAGCTCCCATTGTAGTGATGTCTCTGAGTCTACTCCCTCCTTACTTCCGTGTGAGTGAAATAATACTTTCCATTCACTCCTGCGGGCAAAAGTGCAGCTCTGCTTTTGGAGCCACAGTTGTGCTGGGGACAATTCTGGCCTTCTATCATTGTCCATAGCATATCTGGGGAGAAATCAGGGAGCAAGAGTGGGGCTTAATGTCGGGGGGCAGTGGGATTGAGTGAGCAACTCCCAACTGGTGTTTTGCAAACTCTCTCTTTGTACACTTTGATCCTATGAGCTGTGTTATGAAAAATGTACCCCAAAATGCGTTGCCTTTTAAGAAGGACAGACGCGGGTCGGAAGCTCCAAAATTTGCACTAAGTTCAGCTCCGCCGGGAAAATGACAGAGACCACACGATGCTGTCAGGAAAAACAAACTGATCCCTTTATTGCAGAATGCAAAGCTACAGCTGTAGGGTCCCTGCCTCTGGAAAGAAGGAAGGAACCCCGGGAAATGGTGAAGTCCCCCTATATACCCTCCTGTTCATGCATGGAAATCTCTGGACTAGGAGGGAGGGGGAGACAAGGGCGACGGGGTGCGGAGATGACTCTTCCTTTCAGATGGAGAGATGTCAATCTCTCTTCTCCTGTCGTTGATGGTGCTCCCTGTTGTTTGGCAGGAAGGGCAATCAGTCAAGATGGGTGCAGAGGTGGGGCAGTTCCTGGCGATTTCCATGGGGTGGAAGTCCGCCCGGCAGTGTTTTCCTCCAGGCCATGGAAGGGTGGGCTACGTTGAGGATGGCAATTTATTTGAATAAAGTTGTCAAGCTAATCTTTCTATTGTCCGTGTCTTCCTTCGTTGGGTATGGGACGGTGATGGGGAGGTTTCAGGGGGGCTTGGGGTCAGAGAAGGGTTGCACAGAAAATAAGTATGGAAAACATTTCTAATACATCCTGACGTATACAGTTCTAAAATATAAAACAGTGGTTTTCTAATACAAAGAGATACTAACAAACCTATTTTCTAATACAGAGGAACACTAGTCTAATTAATCAAGAGTAATACTGAGGTTGTGGTTAGGTTCTTAGGCATATAGGGAGGGACGCCTTTCAAGGGATATAAGGGGTTTCTCACATTTAAGGCACATAAGGCCAGCAGACATATAATCACAAGAAGCAAGCGTATAATCACGAGAAGGTAAAAGTTCATAGCAAGTTTGTATAAGGTTTGTATAAAATGGTAAGGCTGTATAAAAATGGGCTGCGTTACTTGGTGGAGTTTATGATAATTGTCTGTGATAATTGTCTAGGCGAGGGTTGCATATGCTTGTCCTTAGGCGAAGGGGAAATGCAGATGTCTAGGCAAGGGTTGCATATGCTTGTCCTTAGGCGAAGGGGAAATGCAGAGTTTATATTGGATTTTAGGAGGTGTTTGAATATGTTAATCCCTGCGGAGGGGGTGCGGGTCTCTGGAGGGAAGGAGAGCCAAGCTGTGGCGGCGAAATGGTGGTGCGAAGGACTCTGGGTAGCCGTAGCTGTCAAGCTGTGGTTACCCCTCTCTGTTCATTAATAATGGTGTCCTGCAACCCCCCCAATATGATTTTATAACAGTGTCCCCTCTCTGAGGCAATATTGTTGTGTAACAACCAATCATTGCCTCATATAATCGACAGTGACGTATTCTCCATTTCACTGTATGCAGCAGTATTCTAGCACTTATGGGAAAAACAAGTGGTCTATGCTTTACATTTACCAGAAGATCCACCAATATTGACTGGAAAGCGTAGTTTGTTTGTTTGTTTGTTTTTACCTTTTTGTGTGTTGTCAGGTGTCAAAGCTAGCTCTCCTCTGGTCTCACACCTCCATCATGGCACAGCAGCAACAATCCCTGGTGAATCCCCTTAGGGCTTTCATATCGACCATGTCACCTGGCACTCACCATAGCTGCCACAGGTTTGGACATGTCATGAGAGAGATGCCTTTGCCTTGGGCTTTCTATGGGATTTTTTTATTATAGGCTCTGGTCTTGCACTGTAGTAGGGAGTTGCTCAGTTACTCTTAAAGGGAGAAAGCTACTTGCACCTTGGATTCACTTGCCCAATTAGAACTGACCCAATTATAATTTATACAGCCCCATAAAAACCATTCTGAAAAGGGCACATGTCCAAATTGGTCAATTTAATTCTATAAGGAATCATTCCAGGTAAATCAAGGCATATACACCTTCTTGTATCTGCTGGTTTCATGAATCCTGAAACTGCTTCTTGGTAAAAAGAAGGCTGGCACACTACAAAGTGCCAGGTGAGATAAGGAAATGTGGTCATAAATGGATCTAAATCTCAACAATGGACTATGCAATAGCCTGATCTTTTAGAAAACATGAGTCCTCCATTGGGCGAGTCCTCCATTGGGTGTATAAGGAATAATACCACCATTGGGTGCATAAGGAATGTTACACTATACAATAACTTACTATACATAAAACATGAAAGCAATTACACACAAAAATGCCCCCCCCTTGTGGAAATAACATATACTTGTCAGACATAGGTCAAGGTTTCTGCAGAATATCACGTAACATAAAACATAATTATATATCAGTTGCACAGTCTTGAGGGCACAGTCTAAAATAAAAAAAGAAATATCCTTGTAACTCATTCCCCCCCTTGTCCGTCCCATTTGACACATTTCAGCATTCCTACATAATAACACATAATGCATAAAACCTTCACATTGTTAGGTCTACACCATTTGTATATCTTGAGGCAATTGGGTGAACTTGAGATAATTCTTGCTGCTTTTGCATGTATTTCCAACCTTGGGCACAAGGGCTTTTCTTGTCTGCCTTTGAGTCACTGGGAGGAAGTTAACAGCACTTCTAAACCTTGCTGAAACATTATAGCTAAGAGATAAAATGCCCTTCATAATTCAATTACTTAGTTTCTCAAGTCTTTTATGGGAATAAATTGTTGTGGCCACTGTGATGCATTGGCAGGTTGGTAAGGTGGTGAGGGGATGGTATTAGCATTTGATTTCCTGTAAAACATCCTTTTGAAAATAGGCCTGTAGGGGGTTGGGGCCTGAAGATATAATTAGTTAATAATAAAGGGGAAAATATTCTATAAAGTTCTTCTTGGGAAGCTGGAAATAATATGTGATCATAGTTAAGCATTTTATTCATTTAAATATTATTATCATTCATATTTAATTACTGCTGTTATTGTCTACTCAGTCTGTTTAATTTACTTCACCTAGTTTGGCTGTGGAGGACAACAATTTTGTTAATTAGGACACAATTGATAAGTTATTAACATTTTCCATGTGTGGTTCTGAATTCTCTTTGAGGTTCGCGTATCCTGTTTGAAAGGGATTATTATTACTATTATTATTTACAGGAAAGAATGACTTAGATGCTACATTCGTATGTACAGGAAGAAAAAGTAGAAATAGAAAAAATGCATAAATAAAAACAAAATGATATTTAGATTACCACTCAAACAACAATTTTTTTTTTTTTAAGAAGGACTTGACACAAAAATCTCAGATTAAAAAAAAATTATTATCAAATAATATGAAGACATTATAAAGACCACACAGGTTAATATTGGCATTCCACGTGATGGACTGATGGACATGCCCCAAAATATAACAAAACAAAACACTGACATATGAGGAACCAAAATAAATAAATAAATGCTAAAACACACAATTTCTAATAATGAGCATCTCAAATGAAAATAAAGAGTAGCAATCTAAAGTTGTACAAGTATGGTTAGATTAATTTCATAGACATAATGGAAAAACTGATTTAATAAATGGAAGCAGATTATTTGTAAGCTAAAGAGAAGCGTCAAAGCCAAAGAGAAATAATAAAAGAGGAAAAAGGAAATTACTGTTTGTATCTCTTCACTTCCCCCCCCCCTTTTTTTTTTGCTGTGGGAGAAAGGAAAAAATAAACACTTGTTACTGGAGTTTAGTCTTCTTAAAGGTTCACATATCCTTTAGAAATGTTCTTCCTGGGAAAGCTGTGAGAATAATTTTTGCATGTTAGGTTGGAACTTTGCAAGGGGGGAGGTTATGCAGGAGTTAATGCTTGGGGTGAAATGCAAATGCGAGATAAGTATCTGAAGGTGCTTCCTGAATACCCATTGGAAAGGGGGAGCAGACCCTTGGTTTGCATAGTCTGGAGTTTTTTCTAAGCCCTTGACTAAAATCACAATCAGTATCCTGTTGAAAGGGGAAACAAACAACAACAAAAAGTACTCAAGCGATGATGAAAGTACTCAAGCGATGAACTCAAAGTGGGAGTGCTGAGATATTTACCTCTGGAAAGAATTTTGCATATTAGATTTGGAATGATGGTCCAACACTTGACCCTTTTGTTTTCTCAAGTGACCCCCTGGAGTCAAAGACACATAAGGAAATTTAAACAAATTTTCCCCTGCATGGCACAGGCCCTTCAGCATTTGGTTGCTGTTTTTGTTTTGTTTTGTTTTTAACCTCCTTTTTCTCTCTATTTTTCTCTTCAAGCTGGCATAGCCTCTGTGCATGTACAAAGTTCATGATTCAGAAATCCATTGTACCACTTGAAAGTGTTGCTGGTGTTGGCTAAATTACCATTTGAATAGAGGAAGGGAAGGGTGAATAGGTTAGATTTTACACAGAAACCCAACAATTTACACTTCCACCAAACCAGCAACAAAAAGTGGTCAAATTAAATTATTTTTGGTCAGTTTAAATCCATTTCTATAGCTTTTGTGTCCTGCGATATTTCTGACACCTCTTACTTCCTGTTCCTTGCTGCTTAGGAAGCAGGCTTATAAATCTTAAACTTTAAATATATAAAACTTCAACATCCAGACAACCCAATATTTTCACAGACAACCCAACCCAATACTTTCACAAGAAAGCTGCAATAAAAGTTTGGTCAAATTAACCTCCTTAATGAAGTCATGGCACTAATTAGCCATGTTTACTGTACTATATAAACATCTCATACCCCAGGCAAAATAAATCTTGATTTGCCCCCTTTATCTACAGGGTTCGGGGTGAATTCGTAATTGCAAATGTTTTCGTTTGTTTTTAATTAATTTATTACAGCCATGGCAGACTAAATTCTCTGCCCCCTTATCTATGGGCAATATGGCCAGAGCAGACTTAATGATATTCAACATTCTTACTCATCTCGGCCTCACCATCTTCCAGACTAATTCTTCTGGCCTTTATTTACAGGGATGGTCAAGGCTCATTCTGCTTGATTATGAATTTGTATGTGCTTGAACTGTTGGCTGGAGTTTTGCAGTTAAAAAATAGCCGACAATATGGTGGGGGGGGAAAAACACCAGACATTCATTTCCAATGTATGATATACCATCTCTACCTCTTTCTAAGTGGCACCTCAAACTCTTCATGCCAAACTTTAAAAATCTGTCTTTCCATCCTTCTCCACCAAAGAGTAAAGCTTGACTGAATTCAGGCCATTTCACTAAGCCACCAGAGTTTAAACTCACTTTTCAGTGCTTGAGTAATCTAGTCCACCCCTTCTGAAATATGGGGATCTCAACACTATCACCGCCCTTAGGATACACATACATTTGAGTACAGATGCCTGACTGGGAAGGAAACACGGGCTATGCCCTATCACGGAAGCACACGTGTGTACTAAGGGAAAAATAAGGAAGGGGAAGATTAAAAGTACCAACGTTATATAGAAGCCTTAGCAAATCTTAAGATTGGATAAAGATTGGGAAATGTTCAAGACTTTCATATGTGCTTAAACTTTAAACCTTAATAGAGAAAGTGATAAAAACTTATATAATCACTCCATAAAAACAACAATGACACTCTTGTTCCAACTCTGAAAACCAATAATCTTTCCTTGCCAGAAAGCAGAGCTGGGCTGAATTTCAACCCATCACCACATCAGACACATTGCCTTTCACATAGCTCTAAAATGGAAGTTAGAAGGGACCCTGAGGTCATTTAGTCTAACCCTCTAAGATACAGGATTCACAAGATTTGAATGAAAATACCAACTTTATACAGAACCCTTTAGCAGATGAGTTTTTTTCCTTAAGAGACTGATATCAGGAGCCCGACAATAACCCTTCTGTCCAACACAATCAAAGTTAAAACTAGACTCAGATAGACAATTCCTGGCTATGGAAGCTCTACTTTTGACAAACAAATCACCTTTATAGGAATAGCTGTTCAATTTTCCTTTAGTCAATATTCCTCTAGTCACTTGGAGAAAGACTCCCCTTTGTAGCCTCTCTCAATAACAACATTTGCACACCTCATTCTCATATTTATCATGTTTAAGATTGATTGGTTCAACATTGTTTCTTTATACTAGAAATTTAAAACAAGTTGGCAGTTTTAACTATGCACACTTAAGAAGGCAGTCTATGGATGTTGTGGCCAATCTAAACACAACCCCACAACATTTCTAAACATTGAGTACATCTCTTATCCACTTATAGCTGGAGTTTATGAAGTGAATATTTTCAAGTTTCGAAATTTTTTCAAAGCATTGAGCAAGCATTTTCAAAGTTACAACTCTTTATTTTCCTTCATCCTGCCCCTCTTTTCTGTTGAAAAATGGGTAGGTACACACACACACACCTCTTTATACTTTTGGAGAGAGAAAAAAAAACCTTCTACAGCCTCTTTAAAACAAACCTTTACACACTACTTCCACTCTTTTTAATATTTGCCATGTTTTTGGGTTGATCAAGCCCTTACATAAAAATTATTTAAGCAAGCTTGCATTTTGTTTTGGTTTTTTTCTTGTTTTAGACCCTGAAACATTTCTTAAATACAATTGGAGGCGTTTATCAGAGTTCAGACGGGAAGTAAGCTCTCCTTGGGCTTATTTCTCCCCTGAAGCCTGCAGAGTTGTCTCTTTGGACAGGGGTGCACCCATTTTTTTTATTTTTATTTTTTGCCCTGGTCAGTCTCCGAAGGGGCACTTGCGCAAGTTCTAGCCCTGGGCGGTCTCCGACGGGGCCTTGGGGTCTCTCGGGGTTCACGGGACTCCTGGGGAACCTGGGGCACGTCTAAGGAAAGTGGACTGACTCCGATAGGAAAGTGGACCGACTCCGATAGGAAAGTGGGTTTGGGAAGGTTTGCTAAAGGGCTCTCTAAGGGAAAATGGGGTTTGGAAAGTCTCCTTAGGAAAACGTTCTAGGAAAGTGGACACACTCCGAGGAGGACTCCTTATTCCCACCCACAATTTAATAGTGCCACAGCAATCTCCCTGCCTCTTGCTCTCTAGACTCAGGTCCTACTGAACGCTTGCCTACGCAATGCCAGATCGGACCTGAGGAAATGCAAAGTAGGAAGAGGGAACGGGCGCACTTGCAATCTCTGGTCATGGGTCATACCTAACAAAAGGTCGCCATGGCAGAGGGGCGTCTTCACCCGGGATAGCTAAGCGAGAGAAGGGAGAGTTGCCAAGGCTCGCTATCTGGGCAAAACTCCGACGGACAACAAGCCTTGGGGAGGAAAAGGGCAGCCGCAAAACCTTCCAGCCTGGGCAGACTCCGACGGGCTTTGGGTTTTTTGGCTATGAAAAATAGGAAAGAGTTTGATTGCTGTGACAATTCCCACCCCGAAAAGCCAATTTCCCTATTGAATTTCCCTCACGTCGCAGCGCGCTGCCTTCTTTTCCTGAAGCTTGGTCACCTCGCAACAATCAGGAGAAGAAAAATCTTGTAAAATCAACCCCCACGGCCGTCTGGATCCTGTTTGTTTTCCCTGTGTGGTCCCGCTAAGGATCCCAGTTAGGCCAGAACTCCAGGGACAGTCGGGGAAGGGGATCCCCCCTGCAAATGGCTGGGTGCGCTTGGGCTCCCCAACCACGGCGCCCCAAGAGTACGGCTAAACGGAGTCTCCTGCCCTGGCTCGCCATATTGTTATGAAAAATGTACCCCAAAATGCGTTGCCTTTTAAGAAGGACAGACGCGGGTCGGAAGCTCCAAAATTTGCACTAAGTTCAGCTCCGCCGGGAAAATGACAGAGACCACACGATGCTGTCAGGAAAAACAAACTGATCCCTTTATTGCAGAATGCAAAGCTACAGCTGTAGGGTCCCTGCCTCTGGAAAGAAGGAAGGAACCCCGGGAAATGGTGAAGTCCCCCTATATACCCTCCTGTTCATGCATGGAAATCTCTGGACTAGGAGGGAGGGGGAGACAAGGGCGACGGGGTGCGGAGATGACTCTTCCTTTCAGATGGAGAGATGTCAATCTCTCTTCTCCTGTCGTTGATGGTGCTCCCTGTTGTTTGGCAGGAAGGGCAATCAGTCAAGATGGGTGCAGAGGTGGGGCAGTTCCTGGCGATTTCCATGGGGTGGAAGTCCGCCCGGCAGTGTTTTCCTCCAGGCCATGGAAGGGTGGGCTACGTTGAGGATGGCAATTTATTTGAATAAAGTTGTCAAGCTAATCTTTCTATTGTCCGTGTCTTCCTTCGTTGGGTATGGGACGGTGATGGGGAGGTTTCAGGGGGGCTTGGGGTCAGAGAAGGGTTGCACAGAAAATAAGTATGGAAAACATTTCTAATACATCCTGACGTATACAGTTCTAAAATATAAAACAGTGGTTTTCTAATACAAAGAGATACTAACAAACCTATTTTCTAATACAGAGGAACACTAGTCTAATTAATCAAGAGTAATACTGAGGTTGTGGTTAGGTTCTTAGGCATATAGGGAGGGACGCCTTTCAAGGGATATAAGGGGTTTCTCACATTTAAGGCACATAAGGCCAGCAGACATATAATCACAAGAAGCAAGCGTATAATCACGAGAAGGTAAAAGTTCATAGCAAGTTTGTATAAGGTTTGTATAAAATGGTAAGGCTGTATAAAAATGGGCTGCGTTACTTGGTGGAGTTTATGATAATTGTCTGTGATAATTGTCTAGGCGAGGGTTGCATATGCTTGTCCTTAGGCGAAGGGGAAATGCAGATGTCTAGGCAAGGGTTGCATATGCTTGTCCTTAGGCGAAGGGGAAATGCAGAGTTTATATTGGATTTTAGGAGGTGTTTGAATATGTTAATCCCTGCGGAGGGGGTGCGGGTCTCTGGAGGGAAGGAGAGCCAAGCTGTGGCGGCGAAATGGTGGTGCGAAGGACTCTGGGTAGCCGTAGCTGTCAAGCTGTGGTTACCCCTCTCTGTTCATTAATAATGGTGTCCTGCAACCCCCCCAATATGATTTTATAACAGCTGCCAGAATGCTGCAACTTCTTCCACCCCCAACCTTGTTGCACCGAGACAGCAATCTATGCTGACGGTGTTATCCTGACCATAAAGGTAAAGGTAAAGGGGCCCCTGACCATCAGGTCTAGTCGTGTCCGACTCTGGGGTTGCGGCGCTCATCTCGCTCTATAGGCCGAGGGAGCCAGCGTTTGTCCGCAGACAGCTTCCGGGTCATGTGGCCAGCATGACAAAGCCGCTTCTGGCAAACCAGAGCAGTGCACGGAAACGCCGTTTACCTTCCCGCTGTAGCGGTCCCTATTTATCTACTTGCACTTTGATGTGCTTTCGAACTGCTAGGTGGGCAGGAGCTGGGACCGAGCAACGGGAGCTCACCCCACTGCAGGGATTTGAACCGCCAGCCTTCTGATCAGCAAGTCCTAGACTCTGTGGTTTAACCCATAGCACCACCTGTGTCCCTATATCCTGACCATAGGCAAGTTCATTAAGTGTCAGTGTGCTTGAAAGGCACAGGATTCCTTACTGACACAGCCACCTCATGCAGGGGCAGACTTTGGTAATCTTTAGTAATATGGCACTCTGAACAAGACCAAAATTTGATGCCCCTAAAGAGATCTTCTCAATTTCAGCCCTTCTCAATTTTGCTCCTCCTCAGCTTGGTGCCTTGTGCAGCGGAACCAGCTGCATTGCTCTAAATCTGACCTACTGGCCGCAGTAGGTTTCTAGCTGACAGGAAGCAAAAGTGCAGAGCAGTCCCTTCCAAATTTCCTGTCTGAGTGTCAGCCATTCTCACCCCTCCAGCAGACCCCTATTTCATTTGAGTTCCTGGCTGGCGCAGATAGCAATTATGATAACCATCGGCAGTCAGTTGCAGAGAGAGAAGGAGAAAGGGGATTGGGGGGGGGGGGGCGGACGATGACGACCAAGACAGGGATACGTAGATGAGATAAGAAATAAAGAGACAAGTGAAGAATAGGGGGGAAAGGTGTGATTACTTTGAGAATTATTCATTACAAATGTATCTGCACATTTTTACTCTCTATTCCCCCCCCCCAAAGGGGGGTGGGACTTGGTTTGTAACCATTGTAAGGATTGTACTTTATATGCTGTTCCATGACACACTGTCTTTAAGATGCACCCAGAGTCGAGCTGGCTAATTAGCAGACACCCACAAGATCTCTTTGGGAGATCGTATCTAATTAACTTTCCAAGTCATCTGTCACTTTTTGATGATGCTTTCAAAGTATGTTTTCCCTGAATGAAGACGTGTGCTTAGGAATACCTCTGTCTAGACATATTTCCTTGCATATTCCTGCCTGAATTAAATTTTTAAGTAGTAGCCTGTGGCAATCAAAGAATGCATGCTCTGTACTTTCAAAGTAATCACCTTTCCCTGTTACTTTCTCTCTCTTTTTATTATCTAGTTGCTATTACTGCAATACTAAAAATCCACGACCCCCTTCTAAATAATCTGGTTTTAAATGTAAACGCAGCACACAATCCTGTGAATGCTTATGGTGAGTTAAGCCCTACTGACTTCAGTGAGACTTACTCTGCAGTAAATGTGCATAGCTTTGCACGCAAATTTGGGGAATGAGGTGCATAGGACTTAAGACTAACTAAACCTAATTAGGATTGCCTGTTTTGGCTGACAGTAGTCTGTTCAGCAGTTTATCAGCTGATGATTTTAACCTGCTGAAAATCACTGCGCTTTCTCATGCAGAAAACCATGGGCTTTGCTGTGGAAATATGTGTTCAGCTGAAATGAAAAGTTATTAAATCAGAAGTGTTGAGAGGTGGGGGTGGATTCAAAGGAATGATCTGCTTGTTATTCTGGAGAAAACAATTTAAAGCACTCTTTAAAGCTTAGCAAAATTACTTGAAATCTTTCTGAGGAACAAGCAAACCTTTTCATCTGGCCTCCAAGGATTGAGTTTATCTTTTGGATCTAGTTGCTGCAAAACACTGATAATGCACAAATTCCATGAGGCGTTAAATATCTGTCTACCAGTGGCTTGCAGAATTAATCAAATTACCTTTTAAAGTTAATGCAGTCGGTGAGAAGAGCTTAATGATATTCAAACCCTTCATGGTAATAATTACAGATGGAGAGGGTCAGTCAGTTGAGAATTAATGCAAAAAGTGCTCAGAATGATAATCTGAATTAATGTATTAGAGTGTTTATAACGTGTTGGGAAAGTTAGCAATGAGAATAAGAAATCATTTGCTTTCTTTTGACAATTGCAACAAACCTTAAGTTTGGATTTGAACAATTTAAGGGTGGCTGCTTATAAGCAGCAGAAAATCAAGCACAAGGAGGGAGAAAGCAGGCTAAGGAGGTTAGGCTCATATTTTGAAGGAAGAGGCTGGCTTACACAAGCAGCAGATCACATGGTGAAATGTTTCCCATACACATTCAGACTCTTGGGATTCCCATCTTTGAATGAACTGCCACACACTGCTAAGTAAATTTAAAAGCTTTACTTACTAAACCCAAAGGTCTGATTCGTGCATTGTTCTATACAGCAGCAAGGAGAACACAGGTAGATTCCTCTTGGGAGCAAAATATGCAATATAGTTTCAGACAAGTGGTCTGAACTTTGAGCAAGTTCAGATACGTCTGTCCTGGTGGATGACATGGCAATAATAGAGTATGAAAAGGCAATGAAGCAGATTCACTTCCTCACTGGAGTAAGGGGTGTGTGACCTAGCTGAGTCTAGGAACAGAGTTCTGTGGTCTTAACCCCTTAATGCACTAACTAGCACTCATGCTTAGTTATGTTTGACTGCAATTTCTGACATATTCACATACTGTATTTGAATTCTCCTCTGCCTCCTGGCAATTGGATGTACAATCCACAGGAAAAAATTGCCCAGACCTGAACTGAACCTACTTGCTTTGCTTCATGTTTGTTGTAACACTTCTGTTTTCTATGTTTTTTCTGCTCTCGTTGCAACCACAGTCACGTTCTTTAAGTGTTGCAATTCTCAGCACCATTTCTCTCCCCCTTTACTTTACTGCCCTCAGCTGCATTGCTATTGGTCACAGTTAACCCATGTGATACTGTCAAGGTCGCATTGCCACATCTGATATGATGTCCTGAAAGCAAAATCAGTTGAGGTGCCACAACCAAAAGGACCAAAAAGCAGTGAAGGCAAATAAGGCTGCTTTCTAAAGCCACTTCTCTCTTCCGTTCTGCAATCCTGCTTTGCACTCCTGTTTTCATTTCCTCTTCCATGCCTCCTCCCCCTCCTTAGCAGCTGCTCCAGCTCCTTGTCCTCAAGGATACAGACTCAGGCAAGTGTCCTTCAAGAAACACAGCTGGCTCCTTGAAGCAGTGCAAGACAGGTATTGTCTGCCTTTATAAGGCCTTGAATGGGTTCAGCTCCGCAATGGCGATAGCATATTCCATGACTCGGCCATCAGGTCCCACCAGGAATGAGCCAAGGTTCTGATTCCTTCCTCTGCTTGGAAGAGACTGGACCTGCCAATGTGCCCTGCAAGGGGAAAGCTCCATTGCCTCAGTAATGGACTGGATGAGAGCCAACAAACTGAAGCTCAGTCCAGATAGGACTGAGGCACTGTTAGGGGGTGGTTCCCTAGACCAGATAGGTGGGAGGTCGCCTGGTCTTGATGGGGTTACACTTCCTCTGAAGGAGCAGGTTCGTAGCTAGGGGGTACTCCTGGATCCTCTGCTATCGCTCAAAGCTCAGGTGGCCCCAGTGGCCCAGAGGGCCTTCCATCAGCTTCAGCTGGTGGCTCAGCTACGCCCCTATCTGGGCAGGGATAGTCTAACTACTGTTGTCTATGCTCTGGTAACCTCAATGTTAGATTACTGCAATGCGTTATACATAAGGCTGCCTATGAAGACGGTTCAGAAACTTTAGCTAGTGCAGAATTCAGCAGCCAGGTTGCTCACTGGAGCAAGACAGTTTGAGCATATTACACTGATCCTGGTCCGACAGCACTGGATACCAATTTGTTTCTGGGTCCAATTCAAAGTGCTGGTTTTGACCTATACAGTCTTAAAACGGCTCAGGACTGCAATACCTCAAGGACCACCTCTTTCCATATGAACCTACCTGGACTCAGATCATCTTCTGAGGCCTTATTTGTGTGCCTCCTCCTTGAGAGCTCCAGAGCGTGGCAACACAAGAAAGGGGCCTTCTCTGCAGTGGCTTCCCGTCTGTGGAATGCTCTCCCCAGGGAGGTTTGCCTGGCGCCTTCATTATACACCTTTAGGCGCCAGGCAAAAACATTCCTTTTTAACCAGGCCCTTGGTTGATTTGTTTGACATCCTATGTCCTTTTAGAAAGTGGCTATTTTTTAGAGGGGAGGGAGGTTTGTTGTTGGGTGGTTGTTTTTATTTTGATTATATATATTGTGGTTTTATATGTCAATCTTGTTCAGTGAACTGTCCTGAGACCTCTAGGTATAGAGCGGTATATAAAGGTAAAGGTAAATGGACCCCTGACCATTAGGTCCAGTCATGACCGACTCTGGGGTTGCGCACTCATCTCGCATTATTGGCCGAGGGAGCCGGCGTATAGCTTCCAGGTCATGTGGCCAGCATGACAAAGCCGCTTCTGGCAAACCAGAGCAGCACATGGAAACGCCGTTTACCTTCCCGCTGTAGCGGTTCCTATTTATCTACTTGCACTTTGACGTGCTTTCGAACTGCTAGGTTGGCAGGAGGGCGGTATATAGATTCAATAAATTAATTAATTAAAAGGTAGCCAGGTCTACCAGAATGCCTGCTTAAGTGCAAAAAAAAAGTTTATAAATAGTTGTTGTTGTGGGATACTTGCTTATACTGCATAACCCTCAGAGAAAAATGAAAAATAAGATGTGGCCTTAAACAAAGGGTGTGTTAGCTGTTCACCCTACCCTTCTAAAATAGCATATTTGCCCCCCCCTTCTTTCTAAACAATGTGATCGAACAAACGCTCATACACACACGCTTGCCTGATTTTTTTTCTTGATTCAGATAAATACACGTGTGGTGTTTGGCTTTTACTTGTTAAAATTGATTCACTTCCTAGTTTGTCTGTGTGTGCAGTTGTGTTATATATTTAGCCATTTCCAGTGTATGCTTTCTTTTTTCCTGAGACTTCTACCTAGTGCTGAGCTACTCTGTATTACTAGCCACTCTTCGAAATATTGGCCCCTGTGCATTTTCCAGAATCATCTGTTGCCAGTGTTTTATGTTCCAGCTTCAATTTTTGTTTTATGCAGACAGCTAAAATATTCACCCAGGAACATGCTGTGTTAAGCCAGTTGAAGCATCACATGTTAAATGTTTCCAAAAACCAAGACTGTGTTGTTTTTATGGATAATTGCTGATTGAACTTTCCATTTGCTGTTTTTCAGCTATTAAGCTTCATTGCAGATCAACAGATTTTTATTTTGCGCGTGTGAAGGGATTATCAGATATGCCAGCTAAACTCCCTGTAGAAAGCCTGTTTACTTAGCAGCATGATTATGCAACTGGACCGTGAGGGTGTGATATTATCTTTGTGCATAAATATTAACTGTTGCTCAGATCAGTATTACCAGGCTGGAACAGCTGGGATGAAGCAAATGGCCCTTTGGAGTATATTCAGAATCTTCCCGATTGAAGGTATCACCGCAGCCTTTATCTACAGTCCTGCTTCTCAGAGCAGGGACTAGGTGTTTTTAGGTAGTACAGGAAGACTGTAAGCATATTCCTGGCTCCACTTCGGTATGAATTCATTTTTAAATGCCTTTAAAGGGAAATTAATGTATCCCCACCAATTTAGTTTACATTTATTTTAATGTAAAATGAATGTGAAAAATGAATGGGGGTGCATTTATTCATGGTTTGATCCAAACGGCCTGAAATTTGACAGGTCTATTGCATTTGGTGGGGAATAGCAGAACATCTGTAATTTTCATGCCATCAGAATGTAAAACACCAAAGTTACAGGCAGCAGAAGAGAACGAGGTTCTCCATTTAAAAATGACAGGGAGAAAACACAGACGAAGGTAAAAAGAATGCAATTTAAACAGAAGTAAATAAAAATTTAAAAAGCCTTTCAATATGAAGCAGCTTTTCCATAGCGCATCCATTCTGGGCACATTTCCATGCCAGTTTTTATAGGTCTAAATTGTTTTTTTTGGGGGGGGGGTTCTTTTAATAAGCTTTCAGCAACAGCGATGGGCAGTGATGGGTGGTCACAAACCTTGTTTTACAGAACCTACTTTACAGAACTAGAATTCTCCCGTCTGCTTCATGCACTCTGTTTGCCATTCATGAACACAACGTGCCAAAGCACTAGTACTTTGACTCCATACCTTTATGTTTAACTTTATGTTTGTTTTGACATTGTTATAATCTTTTATGCCACACAATAAATTATACTGTGTAAAAACCGGTACTGTAACTTTACGAGCAAATATTTTACTGACTTCCTTGCTATATTTAATATGACATGCTTCAGAGGACCTGAAAAAAGCCCATAGAGTACTATAAAGAACAAATAATAATAATAATTGTCATAGTACAGTAAAAGTTTTATCTTCCTTTAGAATTGCTGGTTACATCAAGGGATACTTCACTTCCACAGAAACACAAATAGGTTAGAAATCTTGCAGTCCAAAACGTAAAGTGTGGTTGTTCACTGCTTCTAAATTATGAATCCTTTGGATAAAGTTTGTGGGTTGTTGTTTTTTTAAATACAGCTACTTGCTATAAAAGTATTCAATATAAATATGTTTGTTTTAAAACTCTGAAAGATTCACTCAAAAAGGCTTAAGCAAAAAGGTTTGAGCAACATGCAAATAGAATTACTAAAATAATGGTGGCATCAGCTGGATAACTCAGTAGGTTAGAGTGTGGTACTGATAAAGCCAAGCTTACAGGTTCGATCCCCGTAAGGTTCAGCTGCATATTCCTGCATTGCAGGACTAGATGATTCTCTGGGTATGATTCTGTGATTCTTTTGTCACTGAGTAGAAGCAACGGTAAATGCATGGCTCCGTGCAGCCACGAACTATTCATCATTAAAATGTTGATTTACAACACGGAGATCCCATTCACTAGTGTGTAGCTTGTTATGAGACAAACCCAGTCACACTATATAATGCACACACTGAATGTTTTGTCAAATATGTGCATGCCACTTGGGGCAGAAGTCTTCATTAATTTCAGTAAATAGTAATTCCTTCCGTACTTCACTTGCAACTTTTAATATCCCCTGGAGGAAAGGTAGGAGAGCTTTAATGAAATCCAAAAGCTCTTCTCTCTGAAAACTTTAGCCAAATCTAAACCCACTCATTACCGTATAAAAAAAAACACCCAGTACCTATATAGGCCTCATATACAGGGCCTTGTGGAACAAGTTCCCTGTTAAATCCATATTGGTCTCAACAAAGTAAACGGCGTTGGCAATGCTATAAAAATGGTGTCTAACTCCACTCTGCCTGGCCCACATCAGTCCAATCTGAGCACAGTTCTGGGTATTGGTGCTTGCCTATAAACTCCCAAACAGATTAAACCAAGGGAACCCAAGGACTGTCTTCCCTACATTTTTTGCCCATACAATCCAGAGGTGGATTTAGGGCATTACAACTGGTTCCCCCACACAGGGGTCAAGGGGCCGCCTTCCTGCCTCCTTTCCAAAGCTTAGAAGGAAGCACAAGGTCTCCGACAGGTCCTAGAGTCCTCCCTCCTCCTTCCCAAAGTCCAGCACTTGCCCAGCTTTGGGAAGAGGTGGGAGGGCTCTAAGACTCTGGTAGAGCCTTGTGGCTCCTTCCCAAAGCCCAGCACCTGACTTTGGGAAAGCCAGGCTTGAGGGAGCATCAAATTTTGGCTTCGCACAGGGCACTGTATTACCAAGGTCCACCCCTTGTCATATTTTGGGCCATGGTATTGGGGGGGTCTCTTTTATGGTGCCCCGCATGTGGAATACTCTCTCTCCCCTTCAAGTATTGCCTCCTTCTCTCGAATGCAGAGCTTTCCAAACTGTGTTGCTTGCAGTGTGTAGGTGTGTCGTGCGAATGCCCCCTGCGCTCCTCCTGGGGCTGGAAAGTATAACCTCCGGTTAACTAGTAAAACTGAATTGCTGTGTCACAAAATTATGCATGACTAAAAAGCATGTCACCGACATAAAAAGTTTGGAAAGCTCTGCTCTAATGTATTTCCAGGCAAATAGCTTCAACCAGGCTTTTTTAATTCTCAGTTTTATCCGTGCTGGTTTATTTTGTTTTCATTTCCCATATATTTACTAATTTTGCTGTATTTCATTTCATTTATGAGCTTCCCTAAGAAATGCTTTACTGAAGTGTGGTATATAATCTTAATAAGTAAATCTCCCCCAGAGCAGACGGTTGCTGCTGCTCGGGGTCAAAGCACACATCAGCAGTGTTATGAGACGGGTGCTTTAAACCTCTCACACGGCACTGTCTCTATGTAATGAACGTTCCTTGTGGGTGCAGGCCAAAGCCATGTTAAAGTGCTTGCTTTCGAAAACTCCGCATTCTGACCCAAAGCAGATCTAATTGCCTGTTTGTGAAATTCTGTTTCTAATACTGCTAATGTACTGGCTAAATCAATGCTTGCTTCAGGGGTGGTTAGTTCCACTGCCAAAGCAAAGTGTGTGTGTTTGTTAGGTTCAAGAGAAATGCAGACTGTGTGTATCCCTTCAGCTGAAGACAGCTGTCACTCAGACACGTATAATACACACTTATATACAGTATTTAGTATATATGCACCATGAGTTCAGTTGCTGAATCAGACCATCTTCAGCTGGTTGGGGAATGATATGTTCATTCATCAACAATTCCTCATATGAACCAAGGCTCAATTGAGGAAACAGTTGTTGTTGTTGAATTTTCAATTTTACAAACAAAACAGACATTTTACACACCCTCAAATATCCAGCGACCCTCCCTCTCCTTCCTTGGTTCATTTTATTTCTCTACTCTTCCTGCATATTTTACTGAAACCATTTTTGTCAGTCCTCCATTTTTACATCCCTCAAACAATAATTACACTGTTAATTTTAACTTAATGCTGCCAGCGTTTTCAGCTGTGTACAATTATTTTTCCATATAGTCACTAAATATTTTCTACCCTTCTCTAAATATATGTTGTTCTTGCTCTCTTATTCTATACAGTACGTTAAACCTGCAAGTTCATATTTTAACATCTATTGAGGAAACAGTTTTGGCCAGGCCTTCACATGCCATTCACTCTCAAGAAAGATGTCCTCTGTTAACCTGCAATGATGCTTCAAAGTTCTGTGTTTGCTTGTTATGCATTGCAAAACATTTTGTTGAGATGTTTTCAAGTTTTTTATATACCAGTAACGAAAATAAATGAATGTTTGGCCCTTCTTCTTGGTCTGGTATAATGGTCTTTGCATGTGAATTAAATTATATAACTTAGGGGTGCTAACATTTATTATTTTGGATCAATGTCCTAAAGAAACTTTTTCTAAATATATAGTGTGGAACCTCTGTTTCTTGGTCATGCTGATTTTGCAACATGCATCGCCAGAGCACTAAGCACGGCTTGGTGTTGGAGAAGTTGCCCCTTTCAGAAGTGATGACTCCAGAGAGACCTTTCCCATGGCTACCACAGCTAGGTGAAGAATTTAGATAAAGAGGGGCAGAATAGTACTCCCTCCTCAGCTGTTCAGCCAAATGGCGGCAGCACCTCCCTTGGATTAGATCCAGCCCCCAGAGGCATTCTCCTATCTTGTGACTTACTGTTAATGCTTCCTACTTTATGCTTGGGGACAAGCATCTCTGGGGGTGAAAGTGGGGTAGAGACAGATAATGCGGTGCAAGCACAACAAAAAGAAATGGAATATTCTCCTTCCTTATGTGCCCCAGTCAATTTCTTCCCCACTTTAGTTCTCAGCTAAGCTTAAAAACTTGGATGTATGAACCAGGAGAAAAACACTCTTTCACACATGTCATTCCACTGGGAGGGGCCATTTTTGTGAGTGCCTTACAACTCAGGGCCTTAGCTAGTGAATATATGTGTTGTCTAGCTTGGTGTCAGACTCCTGGGCTTGGCTTCAGGATGTTGGGGCCTGGTTTAAATTAGCTTCCTGGACAGTCAGTGTTCATTCAAGAGAGCCTCCTTCATCTACACATGGAAATTAAGGATATGCAGCAGTGGTCTTTCTGATCCACAGATGTTGTGAAACTTCAGTATTAGAGTCCACCACCGATGCTTGCCCTCTCAGCTTGGCATCCTGAGCCACACTGGGCACCTGGGTTGAGCAACCAGTTAATTTTGCTCCCAACATAGCATCTCTCTAATGGGAGTGCCATCTTCATTTCCCATCATGCCCCAGAATGATGCTTCACCAGCACTGTAAGGAAATTAAAGTGGTGACTAAACCCAGTTGCCCAGCACTGCATAGAGCGCTGCAGCTTCTGTGCCTGCTGCTGACAGCCCAAGGTAAGACTGATAGAGGTAGGGGCCCTTAGCTTAGGAATGTCTCCAACCTGGAGCTGGCTTGTAGGCATGATATAAAACTTCTTACCTTCCAAGTCCCGGACTGCAGAATCCGGGACCGGCAGCCGCGTGACACCGGAAGTTGTGTCAACGTAACTTCCGGTGTCGCTTTGCCCTTCTATGGACACCAAAAATGGCTGCCGGCGGCTTCGAAAGTCGCTTGTACGCATGTCAGGAAGTGTGTCGACGCAAATGGCCAACACCGGAAGTCGCTTCTATGCACTTCCGGACATGCGTAGATGCGACTTTTGAAGCTGGCGGTGGCCATTTTTGGTGCCCATAGAAGGGCAAATTGGAAAGAAAAAAAATGGCCACCGGCAGGAGAAAATAACAGAGAAAAATGGGAGACGAAGTGATATGGGGGACCACCGGAAAAGGTAAGTAAAAACAGGGTTTTCCCGGGGAAAACGGGGTACTTGGCAGCTATGTAAAACAGAGTGGCTTCTTGCCTGGTACAGCAGAGGAGTTTTTTTCTTCTGCCTGGTGCCTCTCAAGCTTCAGGCTTCCAGCTGTCAGTCTGGCAAGCTCCCAAATTGCGTTCAGCTGCCTTTCTAGGGGCTTCCCTCGGGGTTCTTGGACTGCAGAACACTGTTCCACTTTAGATTTGGGTATGGCAGCCCAAGACCCTGGCGTGGTTGTGAGGCTTGCTTATTTATTACATGTGCCTGAAATTGTTGCATAAGTTCACTCATGGGATAAATCTCTGCAAAGTAAGGTTGGTGGTGGCAGCAGCAGCGGTAGTTTGAGGATGCGAGATCCTTCCTGATGGTTTCTCTTCTCTAGTGTATATTTGGATGGGCATTTTTTTAAAAAAATAAGTCCAGGAAATAGCCTTCACCTGAAAACACCACTGGAATTTCAAGCTCATGTTCTCACTTGGAGATGTTTATCTACATTCAGCTCTGTTTAAATAATGTTCCATCTCTAGTGTAATATGGTTTTTTGTAGCAAGCTCAGCCATCCGCCTTATAAGACTTGAATACTTCAATTCAGGGTGTTCAAGTCTTGTTAATGTAACTCTGAGATTGTAATGCACATGACAATGCAGCCCTGTGGAAGCGCTGAATTCAGAGATAAAACTTCTAAAAAGGAAAAACCTATACTCTGTTTCAGGACGGGTGTGTGATTTAAATGCCACAACAGCGCAGCTGGTTCTTGGTTAGGTCAAAGAGCAGGAATGGAGTTTCTATTTTATTTATTTTTAATTTAAAAAATTGTTTTAAATAAAAAAAATATGTTTAATAAAATCCAGAGATTGGTTTACTTACAATGCAATACATAGCTTTCAAAGTTATAATTACATCAACTTTCCCCTGCTGTTCTTTACCTTTCATGCTCCTTTTCTTCCTCCACCACCCGCAAACTGCAATGAGATAAGAGGATTCAGCTAACTTCTTATCTGTTTTGATAAATAAAATGGCATTTGTCATTTAAATAAGCTGAGCCTGGTTCTCATGCTGGAATAAACAAAAGTGAAATATACATGGCAGCTGCTAATCCTAAATATGCAGCTCATAATCATTCGGTACGTAGAATGAAATGTGCATAATGTTGTTCTGCATGTAGACGTTTCCTGGCTTAGGATCTGACTTCTTCTGTTAAATGGACCCTCTAAGTATCATGGCTAGCAATGAGGTCTGCCTGAGACTTTGTAGAGTTGCCCGCAGTCAGTGGTAATGAACTTGATGGATCGATTGGTACTTTGATTCTTGCTGTGAGGCAGCCGTATACAGCAGCCTTGTGTTCAAGCACTAGCCTGGTGACCACAGACAGGACTCAGGAACATAGCTGCCAAGTTTTCCCTTTTCTCGCGAGGAAGCCTATTCAGCATAAGAGAAAATCCCTTTAAAAAAGGGATAACTTGGCAGCTATGCTCAGGAATTCCATGGCAAGGGGTTCTCTAAGAAAATTGCTTGTGTCCCTCTCGAATCAGGCAGTGTATTTAAGATGATTTCCCCTTCCAAACTCTGATATGCCTATTTTGGTTGGCTAAGGGGTGTGTGTTATCTTAATTAGCCCCCAAGTGCCACTTGTATTAAGATAAAGAGAGTTTCCTTTAATATGGTTTAAAATGTCTTTGGGGGAAAATTAAGCCAGCAGGAGTGTTCACAATTCCTTTAAAAATTGCTACACAGAAGCCAAATTTCCAGTGGTTTCCTGGGCTCATCCTGAGCAGTCTTTAATAAATAACATTCACTTTTTCAATTAGCAGTGGCACTGCAGAGATGTTTACGCTGTGTGTTGTTATGGCTCCCTGCCATGGATGGATGAACCGTTTGAATTAAAGTGCCAGGGATATTCTATGCTCAGATTTCCCTTGTTGGTTCATTTTGGAAATATATTATTCCATTTGCCTCTTAAGACTGAATCACCTGCTTTTAAAATTCATATTAAACATTCCAGGCTCATGTACCTGGAAAATAGGAACAGGTGCATACACATCCCTGAAACGGTTGCATAAATATTAAACAGAGGTACACAAACAGTAAGGAAAATTTGGGAGATGCATATTTATATTTCAAATAAACATTTTGCAGCTCCATTCAAATGATGGCTAACGAACATTTAAAAACAAACTATTTTGGATTGAAAGATGTACTGTGGCATCTAAAGAAATATAAAGAAATTCTGTTCGCATTGTAACCAGTCAGCTGTGGCTTATAGAATATACTCACACTAAACATTTCAGTGGCAGAATGAATAGATGGCACATAACTGTGGCAAGTAGCTCTGGGGGCGAGATGGGGGGTGCCATAATTTAAGACATTGTGGTTATCACTCTTACCGTTGCTGGTTGTGTTCCACTGCGAAGAAGGATTTTAGTTTGGGCACTTTCTTAAATTCTGTGTGGGCATCTCCCCCACTTAGATGCATTCGACTCTTGTGTGACCATGTAGAAGGCACAAAAACTGCCTGAAAATAGGGAGGAAATTGCAAAAATGGTTTGTAAAGAGCAGGAAAATGGCAAACAACCCCAGAAGCCTTTGCACAGACCTTTGAGGCCTATGGACAGTTGGAGTTTGAGAAAGGAGCTTTGGTGGGAGCGATTGTGGTGGAGTTTGGGTGGAGTTTGGAGTAGTTTTTGGAGGAGGAGTTTTTGGAGGCTGAGAGCCACCATTGCCACCATTCAGGTATGTACTGCTGGTTTTTAAAGGGGGTTTCCAGTGGTTTTCAAGTTTTTTAGATGGTGTTCCCCACTTTACACAATTTCATGTATATGCGTGGTACCCGGGAACATAACATAACCCGCATGTAAGTGGGAAGACACTTGTACTATGGGAACCTCTAATGCCATAGATTACTGCAGGCTTCCTCAACCTGGTGCCCTCTGGGCATTTTGATCTATAATTACCTTTATCTCTGACCACAGGCTGGGGCTGATCTGAGTTGTAGTCCGAAACATTTGGAGGGTGCCATGTTGGAGGGTGCCATGTTCTCTCCCCTGACCAATATTCTATGTGTATGTGAATGTAGATTCTTTTTCTTTTCTTTTAATTTGATTAAAGGTAAAGGTAAAGGGACCCCTGACCAGTCGTGACCGACTCTGGGGTTGCGCGCTGATCTCATTATTGGCCGAGGGAGCCGACGTATAGCTTCCAGGTCATGTGGCCAGCATGACAAAGCCGCTTCTGGCAAACCAGAGCAGCACATGGAAACGCCGTTTACCTTACCGCTGTAGCGGTTCCTATTTATCTACTTGCATTTTGATGTGCTTTCAAACTACTAGGTTGGCAGGAGCTGGGACCAAGCAACGGGAGCTCACCCTGTCATAGTATATTACAATAACAATATGAATACAGAAATTGAAGGTTAAAAATTTACCCCTCTATCTCCTCAAGAGATGAAGTCCATTCAAGTCCTCCTCAATATCCAGATTCCAGAAGTCCACGGATGATAATACAAATAATAATCAAACCAACCAAAAATGCTTACATGAAATATGAAGTCCTATATGGTCATTCTTCACATTGCTGGCATCCATCTGTCTTGCGAGACAATGGAAGAAGGCACCTTTGGGGCTGAAGTCAAACCATTGGAGAGTTACAGTCCTCTGGCTGTAGAGGATGATAGGGAAGAGACATGTTTTGTTGCAGCTGGGGCAGAGGAAGCTTTCTGGTTTCACTGTTACAGATGCACAATAAAGCTGTATCACTTTACTTGGTGCAATGTGAATGCAGCTTCTCAAAACTAGATGCCACGGATGAAGCACTGGTTTAAATGTATGTGTCTGTTAGGGAAAAGGCCACCTAGAAACAAGTGAGCATATTACAAAGTAAATTTATAATTCAGTGTTGAATACTGCATTGTTCATATGAGGAAACAGCATGAGCTACTTAAATGATCACATCAGGTGGTTTTTCTATTTCACAGATACTGTAGTACAGGGGTCCCCAAACTACGGCCCCCGGGCCGGATGCGGCCCAATCGGCCTTCCAATCCGGCCCGCGACGACCCCCGCCGCCCGCTGCCGCCGCCCGCTCTCACGGCGCGCGGCGCAGCGGCGATCTGAAAAATCGGCAAAAAAATCGCCGAAAATCCTTTGTGCGCATGCGTACGGGCCTCTGCCGACCCGGAAGAGGTCATTTCTGGTGCACTTCCGGGTCGGGGGAGGCCCATACGCATGCGCACAAGCGATTTTCGCCGATTTTTTTACGCCCGTGTGCGTGTGCGCATGCGCACGGGCGCGCACTCCCCCGCCCTCCGGCCCGCTGCGCGCGCACTCCCCTGCAGTCCGGCCCACCGCGCGGTCGGCGCAGCGGGCACCGGCCCGCCGCTCGGTAAGTCTGGGGACCCCTGCTGTAGTATGTTCCACTCTTGCTCGCTTTTTAGCAGGAGCCCGGCTCCCCAACACTTTTCCTGACCTTGAATGGATTCAAACTGGCCTCCCGTAAGCATAGAAAAGGGAGGTTGGATGCTATTCAGAGTGGAAAGTGGAGGAGCACCTGGCTGTTTGCGCTTTGCATGTTAGAGAACATAGGCCTATGAACCACTTTGAGATAGATATTTTTAGCCTATCACCTTTCTGGGGCCCTTGACTTTGATCAGTGTATACCTGAACAATTAGGTGCTTGCGACCTCAAAAGGTCATAAATCAGTTACTGAGCCCTATGGAGTTTAAACTGCTCCCAAAGCAATTGCACTCACTGCCTATTTGCCACTGAGCCCAGTTCAAGGTGACAGCTTTGATGTTGCAGCCAAATGACACCTGGGATGCTATCTCCCCCCTTGAGATCAGGTAGGCTCCAGTGTTGAATGCATTCTGGCAACAGCTTAGAACATTTTCTGTTCCACCAGGCCTTTGAACAAGGCCAGGGAACTGTCAACTATGTTTTTAGTTACAAAAAATGGTCTGACTTACTAGTTTTAAGAGGTGTTTATTGGTTTGTGTATTTGTGTGTGACTGTTTATTGTGCATATGTATCTGATGCTGTAATGTCGCCTGTGACATCAGTGTGAAGAATGGGGTATACATTTTAAAAATAAATATTGAAGCATTGAGAAGAGAATTATACAAATACTCAGCGCCAGAAGATTAACATTTGAACAATCTCTAGTACTATCATCAATCATGGCACACTCTTTTTGATCAAGATAAAGTTGGCTGTTGTGAATACTGGGCAAACATGTGGGATCGAAGCTTTAGAATAAATATCCCACCCGCTACCCCCAAAGTCTGATGTGTTTCCTGATCTTGGGATGAGGGAGAAACTTATCAGTCCACATTTTAATACTGTATATATTTTTTCACTTTCCAAAGCAATAAGCGAGCCTAAACATAGCTTTCCTTCAAAATTCACTCTTCTCCAAACTTTGTGATGCAACTCTCTAACCCCAAAAAATGCATAAGAATGAATATACTAAACTAAATTATACAAAAATGTGTATGCTTGGCAAAATATGCAGGTAAATATGTAGAAATGTTCATACATGGGTGGTAGTTAAGTTTTACTCAGAGTAGACCACTGAAATTAATGGACCTGCTCTGAGTCAAACTTAACCTCAAATGTAGGTAGAAATGAGAGTGAACTAAACTTTGCCACAAGTACCAAAATTACCAGGCAACCTATGAATGATCAGGGCTATTGTCAAGCTCTTACCTGTAGAGCTGTAAGTTTGAAGGGATATTGAATCTCTGTTTATATTTTGTGTCCAGTGTTCTTTATTAAAGAATACTAGTGAACAAATCTCGTGGTATGATTCTACCTGTTGGGAGCTGGTGTAATATCCTGCCTTGTTCTAAAACAGGTAATCATAGTTTTCTAGTTGAACGAAACAGGAAACAGATTAATAAGGGGCTTTTTAGTTTGAGTGCTCAGGCAAAAACTTATTTTGTATATTGTCTTGTTGAGCCAGCATAGGATAATCTGAATGTGGCTTTTAAGTCTGCAAGTTTGGAGGAGCCATGAAAAAATGTTCAGCTTTCATATATATATTTTTCAAGTAATTGGGTAGCCTTGGGATATAAGTGTACCAAATCCAAGGCTGCTAGCTCACCAGGAGGTACCCTAATGATTTCAGTGATGTATGAGTTAAATGCTTTGTGGTAAAGTTGCCTTCTGCTAATTCAAATGGATTGATTAGTAGGACAGCCTGGCGCTGAATAATGCTCTTAATGAGCTACTTTAATGAATGTATGTCTTCCCTTTTTAGACTGACTATACATCCTCAGGGGTGGGTTTTCTTGAGAAGGCAGATCATTCTTCCATTGATTGATTTATGTGAGTGCATCACAAGATGTTAGAAGCCCAAGGTTACTTTTTCGCAGATGTTAGGCTTAAAAAATTATGGAGAACCTGGACTGCAGTTATCATCCTGGGCCGTTGGCCAAGTTGACCAGGGTTGATGGGAACTGGAATCCAGCAACATCCGTATGGCCACAAGTTCCCCACCTCTGTTTTAGGACATATGGCCTTCTCTGTGATCTTCTCTGAAAAAGGGTCACAGGGAAAAGTTTGCAAGGAGAGGGCACCTCCAGGCAAATCTTGGTTTTATTTAACCAATTATTTAGAGAAAGACTTCACATTTCTTTCTTCTAGCTCAGAGAACTTTCATCACTTACATCTTTAACTGACCTGATGTCTCCCTCTAGCACATTGCTGTAGAGCCGTCATGCATCTTTCATCATGCATCTTTCTCTCCATGTGCCCTGGCCTCAGTAGGAGCTTTATTTTTCATTGATGTAGGTCCATGGAGCCACCTCCAATGTACTCTAATGGAATTGTTTAGACCTCCACATTGAACTTGCATCCTTCCTGAACAGCTGGCGGTTCTCTAAGTTTCCTTTCAGTGATTTGCCGAAAACACTTTTGAGGGGAAGGGGAGGTTAGCAGGAAAGGAAAGAGAGTAGAAACCCTCTTATTTGACAACTCTGCTTTGGAGGAATTAACTTTAGAACAGGCATGGAGAACCTGGGGCCCTGCAGATATTGTTGGGCTCCAGTTTCCAACAGCCCTAACCTGCACACCCAATGCTCAGGGATGGTGGCAGTTGTAGCTCAGCAACATCTCCTGGCCCTGCAGAACAAAATTGGGGGAGGAGCTGTGGGTTCGTGGAGGGAGGAGAGGGTGGGGAAGGCTCCATTGCATTAGCAGGAGTCCTTGCAGTGGCTCCCACAACCGTAGTGGGACCAGGCAGTTGAATCCTGCCATAGCTCTTCAGAGATGTTCCAGTAGAGTGACTCTCTGTAGACATATGGATTACATTACGATATATTTGTTAATGGGTACCTCTTTGATTGGCCTGAAAGCGAGATGAGCGCCACAACCCCATAGTTGCCTTTGACTGGACTTAACCGTCCAGGGGCCTTTGCCTTTTACCTTTACCTCTTTAATCATTGTCTTCATATGGATTTGGGTTAGCTATATTACTTCTGCTGGTTTTATTACAAAATATAATAAAATATTAATGTGTGGATGACTCCAAAGAGATGACCAGACTCCCAAGGAAATTCTTCAACTTTGAATCAAGCTCTAATTCAGGCATCCCCAAACTGCGGCCCTCCAGAGGTTTTGGCCTACAACTCCCATGATTCCTAGCTAAGAGGACCAGTGGTCAGGGATGGTGGGAATTGAAGTCCAAAACATCTGGAGGGCCGAAGTCTGGGGATGTCTGCTCTAATTCCTTTGAGATGGAACGCATAGAGTCCAGCCGCCTTCAAGGAATTCAGGCGATTCAAGCCTCTTCTCTCACTCCTCACCCTCAAAAATATTAACTGCACACCACTGACAACTGACTATGGAGTGGGTTGAGTAGTTAGGATCCATCTTCTCTTGTACATTACATTAGAAATAAGAAATTATTTTTTTCTGGAAATGTTAAATGTTTTTGTTCATGATGTCTGCATCAATCCCAGACTATAGGTTTCTATCTCTGGTTACATACTGTATAATTGCACTGTGGTCTAAACCACAGAGCCTAGGGCTCGCTGATCAGAAGGTCAGTGGTTCGAATCCCCACAACGGGGTAAGCTCCCGTTGTTCGGTCCCAGCTCCTGCCAACCTAGCAGTTCAAAAGCATGTCAAAGTGCAAATAGATAAATAGGTACCGCTCTGGTGGGAAGGTAAACGGCGTTTCCGTGCGCTGCTCTGGTTCGCCAGAAGCGGCTTTGTCATGCTGGCCACATGACCTGGAAGCTGTACGCCGGCTTCCTCGGCCAATAACGCGAGATGAACGCCACAACCCCAGAGTCGGTCACGACTGGACCTAATGGTCAGGGGTCCCTTTACCTTTTACATATAATTGCAGAGGTGACTTAAGGTGTTAGCAATGCACCAGAAGGAGTTTAAGAAATCCGAAGCAGACGAAAGCAACCATTTGGCTGTTGCTTTTCTAAAGTTCTCCAGGCTCATCAACCTTTGCCAGCCTTGGGCAAGATTAATTAAAATCAATGGAGCAAAGCAAATTGGGTACTTAGAAGGCTTCTTTTTGTAGGGGTGGGGATATCTATGTGAATAAACCAAAATAAATATTCAGAGTGTGCAGCTTGTTAAATCGGGTCCTCCCTAACAAGAGGGCACGTGTTGTGGTGGGACCTGGCAACCTGACCCTGTGTTGTGGGTGGGAACATTGGAGTGGCCACAACACCCTATTGGTGGTCCCTCAATCTGGGAAACAATTGGGCTTGAGGGACGCCAGTCAAAGTGACCAAGGGACCGCTATTTAACCTGATGCACTTGTCCCCGAGCTTCCTCTTTGGGGCTCAGTGCATCGGAAGACCTACCCACCTCTCTGTAATTTTAGGGCTTGACTTTGACCTTGCTATGCCGTCGTGTATTGCCTGTCGTTGGGACAGGGGCACGGCAGGAATTTTCCCCACTTGGCTGATTGTCTGGTGCCACTTGGGTTTCACCTGCCACGTAGCAAATTGTCACAACTTGTAAGGTTGCAGATAGGCTCTGGTTCAGGTGATAGGGGTGGCAGGATGCTTAGCCATCCCTATGCGTTGGGTATTCCTCTAAAGGAATCCACGGACTCATGGTTAGTCTCCCCGTGCGGGGTTGTGCCCTGAGCCTGAGTCCAGGGGACATCTGGGTGGTAGCCTAGCAAGGTTCCTGCTTGTCGCTGTCCCAGGGGTTCACCCATGGCTGACTAGTGGTTGGTGCCCAGGGTCAGCGCTGCCTGCAAGGGTGCAGGGAGCTAGTTGAACCAGAGCTATGATTGTAATCAATAAAGTTGTGGCCTAGATTCTGCCAAAAAACAAACCAGAAATTTGTTTCTTGTCTGAATTTATTTCTTGGGGAGGGTTAAAAGGTCTCCACATGCAACAAACTGTTCATCATTCTGCCCATTTATGTGCTTTTCAGTGTGTATCATTTTCTTTTTCAAGCTTTAACTTGTTTCACCTTAGTAATTTTCCATGACAGACTTGTCAAGTCTGAGACCTGTCTGAATTTCCATATGACTTGGACAAATACCTAGGAATATAAGAAGCTGCATTTTACCAAATCAGACCAATGGTCCATCTAGTTTAGATATTTCTGCAAAAATAAAATAAATTTGGGAAAATTATAATAAGATCTATATTTGATTAACTTTTTAACACTCCTCAGTTTTTTTAATCTAAAGAAAGCCTATTTTCATATGTTTTATCTGCAGCTAAAGGACTAAGTATTAATTCTGCCATTTGTATTGATGTAAACCTCTAGAACAGGCATCCCCAAACTTCGGCCCTCCAGATGTTTTGGACTACAATTCCCATCTTCCCTGAACACTGGTCCTGTTAGCTAGGGATCATGGGAGTTGTAGGCCAAAACATCTGGAGGGCCGCAGTTTGGGGATGCCTGCTCTAGAACATGCTTTGTATGGCTAAGCTTTTAGCTCTACCCTAATACATTGTATTTTATTTTATTACTAGGGCAAATAATTATTCTATCTATCAGTCACTGGCTAGCAGTAATTCAGACAGGGGTCTTTCGTAGCCCTACCTGGGTGCCAGGGATTGAACCTTGCAGCCTTTGCAAAGCAAGTGCTCTGCCATGGGGTTATGGCCGCTCGCCAAACCCTTCCTTGTGGTGTCTAGCAGGCAGCAGCATCTATGTAAGCTTCTTCAGGAAGTCTAAGATCATTTCTGAAGAAGGAAATTCAGTTCCCAAATGCTTTTAAAGCATTAAATTTTCTGCAGTAAAATTTGTTTATTGGGTTTCATTTCTTTCAGGGTCTCAGAACCCTTTCCTAAGGTCCTTGACCATAAAAGAGTTTATTAATTCCTCAACAGCAGAGGAGTCACACTTTTGTCTGAAGCAGGTTCTGTTGGAAGAATACCAAACCCTGCTTCAGCTTGGGAGGGTTGTCTATAGAACGGTGTGGGCAAAATACATACCTGTCAGGAGTATGGGCAGGAGTCAGGCTCTGGGGCCTGTAGTGCTTTGCAGGACTGGGGCCTGCCTCAGCTTGTGCTGGAGAAGCAAGGAGTGGCCACTCAGGTGAGGCCATTTGATACTCACTGCACCTGGTGGCAGGAGCTGGGAGGGATAAAAGCCCAGCATTTCCCTTCAGCTCTTGGCCAAAGCAACGCTATCCCTGCCTTGTTGCATCTGGCCTCTTGCTCCTTGCTCCCTTCCCTTGCCGACGCCGTGCTCCTTGGACCCTTGCCTTGCCGACGCCTTGCTCCTCGACCCTTGGACCTTCCCCTTGCTTCTTGTTCCTTGAGCCTTCACCTTGCTCCTTGCTCCTTGGACCTTCGCCTCCGCCTTGCTCCTTGACCCTGCGACTGCCTGCTGCTGGACCCTCAGCTCTGCACCTGTTCCTGCTTCTACACCACCATCTTGCCTCTGGTCCTGATGTCCTCAGCCAGGGCTTCAACTGCCCGCCGACCGGACCGTGACAATACCCACCACAAATACTATTGTTGTACAGAGTTATCTTGCACTTAAGTTTTAAAGTTGTCCTAATGTAAGGAGTAGGGAATCTCCAGCTTGGAGGCTGAGTATTTCAGGACCTTGGAGCTGAACAAAAGTTAAGGGTCACAACTATTGCCCCACCTGCCTCTGACCCTACTGACAGCGCCGGAGGAAGCCGCTCGGGTGCCTGGTGCAGTGCGCCAAGGGGCAAGGCGAGCCACCCATAGGGACGGGGTGAGGGCAGGGCGAGCTGCCCATGGGGCGGAGCGCACCGCAGGGCCTCCGGAGTCTGTCTGCCTCCTCCCACTCAGCTGCCCTACAGCTTGGGGAGAGGCAGCAGGCAGACCATTTGGGCAGCGCGGAGCCTGCGCGCGCCCAAACCACCGCGTCTCTCCCAGGAGAGACGCACAGCGTGGGCATGCTGCAGGCCCTGCCATTAGTGCCACCCGGCATTTTGTCACCACCCTCAGTGGTGAAAACCGGCGCGACCCACACACCCCACACCCCCTTCCTCCAACCCTGACCACTGTCCCCTGCAAGCTTGTCCTCTATCCTCGTGCTAACCAGATGCCGTTTCTTTGATGGAGAAGATGCTGTGACCTCTTTTCCAGAGACTGCCTGTTCTTTGTAGAATAGAGTACTGAACGGATTGCAGGTGCCCATGGCCCTTATCATCCATGTTGATGGAAGCTCTTCACACGTTGATAACTTAGGCTGTGATGAACAATTTCACAGTTGGGTGGCGATGTAGTTGCTAAGGTCCCCAGAGAAATGTTGGCTGTTCTTATGTCAACCCTTAAACTTGCTATTGGGTTTTAGCCTTTGGGGCTGCAAGGGCCTGGGTCACAATATCCCATCCTATTGGGCTACTTCTAGCCCTGGTGTAGTAACTATTGCAGGTGGACCCCATAACCTGCCGACCTTAAGTATGTGAAGCTGCATTCATGCATATTCATTCTCTGTTGTCCTTGTATCTGTACATCTCTTCAGTTCCTTTGTCTCCTCTTCCACTGAAACGCAGAAACGTATGCTACTTACAAAGGCTAAGGAATAAACCTTACAGAAATCCAGAGTGGAATCCCTAAGGCGGTTGGGGTGGCACCTTGTACTCCTCTTTCCAGCAACTCCTGCAGCCCAGCCGGTGTCAAATGTATTGCTCTGCTTTCTTTGATCCACATCAGCGAGGCCGGGGGGGAGGGGGTGGTGGCATTATTGTTGTCTGGGCAGCCCAGGACCTCCAGACACCCTGCCCAGCCTTGCACCCCAGGGAGGTAACTTCAATGGTGCTAACACATCCGTTTGACTTCACCTCCAGAGGCTCACTCCATTGTCTCTTGAGACAGACGGACGCCAATAACACTGTGAAGCCCCTGTGCTCACCGGTGCTTTTAAAAACTGCCATCCCAAGTTTTATGGAGGGAGCAGGGGAGCTGTTCTTCAGCACTTGCCTTTCATCTATTGTTTCTATTGTTATTCATCATCTTGTTTTAAGGAGAAAACAAGAGAGAGAGAGAGAGAGAGAGAGAGAGAGAGAGAGAGAGAGAGAGAGAGAGTCAGTCAGTCGGTCAAAGGCACCTGTGCCTAAAATGTGTGTGCTCACACAAGCTCATGCGCCTTTTTACATCCCTGCATCCTGGACTCTTTGTTTTAGTAATTTTAAATTGGATCTCTGCAATTCAGATTCAAGCAAAGAATGCCTCCCCCCTCCTCCACAATTAAGACCCTGTTTGGAAACCATGGACCCAACTGTGCCCTGTGCACTATCATAAATAGAAGCCCCATAAAAAGAATAGTTTTGTTACTAAAAATAGCAGGCGTTGATAAAGTCTGCAGGATGGCTTCCCCCACCCCACCCCCCGCCTTGCCATGTTATATTGATGTTCTTGACACAATATATTGCAATAACACGTTATTTCTCTCTCCTGATCTTGGTTTCAATGAAGCACCAGCTATACTGCTGTCGGTTTCCTTGGTAACCAAATGACTTTCTGCTATTCATTTGCAGACCTCTGGCGTTAAACAAAGTGTCTCCCTTTTTCCTGTGCTGCAGTGGGAGCCGGAGCTGATGTCTGTGCTCTAGCCTGAATAGAAGAGATCTGTGTTTGCTTCTCTCCACAAAAGATTAGCCATTAGAATGTAATTGGGTTTGCAGGCACACATACAAGCTTGCTGTTAAGGAAGGGAAAGAAATCCCTCCCTCTTCCTAGTCCTGGGACAATGCTGGTTTGCAGCCTCCCTGTGGCCTTGGCCTTCTCATGTTGCCCTGGTGGCATGGGAAGAAGTTGTCCTGGAGTAGCTCCCATGCCAACTTAACAGCAGAGCTTTCTCGTCTTCAGCCCAAACCCAAATTTGCAACCCGCGTCTGACTTGTGCATTGTAAACTGCCTTTGCGGGTAATTAAAATGATGCCGGCTTAAAAGATCGCAGTTCCAGACCTATCAGATGTTTATGCTGAAGGCACCAGTGCAAATGTGAAGAAGGTTAAGAGTTATTTCTGGTGCTGGCTTACTCTAAAGTTATATACTACCGTTAGGAAAAATGTGGTAGACCCTCAGAAAACATGCTGCTATTTATTGTTCCCATTCATCACAACACAGCCTTCAACACCTGCAGCATTTTTTATATATATTTTTAAAAACCCACCCGCTTATTGTAATTGGTTCAGATAATGTATTCCTCCCACGTTTCCTTCTTCCTGCAGCTTTTTGGGTTTTTCTCATGTAGCTGCACACTGACTGATTGGAGTTTCAGGTGAGAAACCCCAGAAATGCTGCTGCTACAATGCTTCCTACTCCTGTCTCTGCATGCTTCTAGCTCCCACTGTCTTCCTCCCCAAGTCACTTTATTTGCAATATACACCTATTGAGGGAGTGTACCAGCTCTTATGGAGGATTAGTTAACTTGGAATATCTCTGCTCAAACTTGGGGGCTCTAAATGGTTAGCATTGTACCTGCTCACTGGCAGAATCAATGGCTTTAGTGCATATCCCTGCCCCCACCCCCCCAAAAAAACCTTGTCACTGTGACTGGGTCACCTACCTCTAGCTCTACAATTATTATTATTTTTGACTGAGATGCTTGTATTGTCAAGTAATGCAACTCTACAGGCCTGTGATTCCATGTAGCTAAATTTGTTGGCCGATGCAGAAGATGGAAAGTGTCGAAATGATTATGAATTCGAAGGTGTAGGAAAGATGGAAGGTTTGGGGGCTTTTTCCACCATTAAAAGACAAGATAATTAGGGAGCTGTTATAGATCATCAAATATTTGAACAGCTGGTGCAAAAGATGGAGGATACCGCTGAGAAGAAGCAACTGATTTATGCTTCAGAAACATAATTCAGGTTGTGTTGTAACACATAATGTAATAAGCAAGCCCCCTTGGCAACCCACGTATGGGAACATGGCTGAATTTCTAAATCCTTTTTTACAACAAGATAGTAGTAATATACAGAGTGCTAAGCCCTATGGAAATATTATATCATTATATCATTTGCCTGTTATGGATGGTATAAAACTAATGATTATAGCAAGCTAAGAAAAATGTTGATTCTGCGGAGCAATTGGATAATGCAACACATTTCTTTAGGATTATTGTGAAAGGTCATTCATGGAGGTGGCTTTTAAAGGCAGATTCAAGTGAATTTCAGAAAGAGCTCATTAAATGTATATAGGTTCACACATTTGAATGCTCCAGCTTCACATATACAAGATCAATATAATAAAAGTCTTTCCATAAACACCAGATTGCGCACTCTTTGCTAGCATATTGAAGAGAAGCTGAGTTAGATAGCATCCTAGTTAGATCTCTTTTTGTTGTTTACAATAAACATAATACCGCAATCATAACTAACTTTTTATGAACTGAAAATAGATACTTGATAAAGTGTCTAATATAACCTTACATTTTTTGAAACAATCTTGGCAACAGTTGTTGTTTTTTTAATGGCATATTAGGGGTGTGGTGTGTTGGTAATGACTGTAACTAAAATATTTACTCCACTGTGATCCATTGTTTGAGACATAGGGTACAGCATCATTCACATTGCTTTTAGTTATATATTTTCCTGCTGAAGATTGTTCATTGTTCGAAGGCAAACAGTTCTAATTATATACAGTAGTGGCATCGTTAGCTAAGACCAGATATTTATACATATTTGAAATCAGAAACAAATATCTTCCTATAACCTCCCTAAAACCAGTGAGTTTTTTTCTATCAGAATAGAAGAGAAACTACACTCCATTGTCTGCATCTTAATTTTTACTTTGCACATTTCCTCATTTTCTAAGTATCTGTGTGGAACAGAGAGTCTACCCAAAAGATAGCAAAGCCACAATCATTATTACCCTGTTTTCATAACACCCACTGATCATACATCATGAATGCCCCCATTGTTTCCTTGGCCTCTCCCATACACTGCTCCTTTTGCTCCTCTCAATTTCTGTGAACTCTTCATAGCCTTTCTCAATTCAGTTGATTTCCAGTGCAGACATACCGTTGCCTATTGCATCCATCTTTTTCTTTTTTTAAACAAAAAACTGCAAGCATAAATATGGGGCTTCTCTCAGATTCAGAGCAAAAGCAGCTTTTATTCAATAACAACAACACAGTTCTAGCATGTTCAGATGATGGATCCATTTATAACCTACACTGGTCTCTATGCTGCGGAATCAGTCCAGAAAAAAACAGGTTATCCTTGTTGGCACCTGTCTGTCTCGGGGGACAATGGAGGAGTGTGCTTTTGTGGGTGAAGTCAAACCGTTTGAAAGTCACGTTACCTGATGGAGCTGTGGAGACCAGATTATAGAGCAGTGTTTTTTAAATGTTCTGCTTTCAGGGAGACATTTCCACACCGATTCATTTGCAGAGGAGTGCCATGGAATCCCAGTGTTTTCTATAGGGTTCTGGGGCCTAGGTGCAGACCCTATTCATGTTGGGTGCTGCTCAGGTCTATGGGGCCTCCTTATTGCTTTTTTTAAAGTGACAGTTCAACCAAGAGCACACTCACGCTCTTCTATGGCTACGCATTGCAAAGATGGATCTTTATTGGAGGCACAAACTGTCATTCATTGGAGCTTATCTGCCATTACAGCCACTACACTGAGGAACCACTGAAAAGTTCCTAGGAAGCCCCAAGACTCCCCAGAACGTAATCTGAAAGCTTCCTTTATTACCCTCGATTTAAAACCACTCCATTGTCTAATTAAAAGCATAATCTACTGAATTGTAGGAGAAACCCCTTAAAGTATATTCTGTTCCGCTAGGTTTCTAAAACTGAAAAACTTAAGAAGAAGAAAAGGAACCAGGGAGGAAGATGCAATCTGTGACATTTGGTTAGCTGAGAGAAAGAATATGTGATAAGGACTGGGGGGGTTCGGTTGTGAACTATTTATAAGTTCTGTCAGCTCAAGACAAGGCATGGTGCTCCCTCTGTGAATGAGGAACTTTGATGAGAAATGGACATGTTTCAATTAAAGTGGCATGAAGCATCCCTTACCTGATAGAAGTTGCTGTATTCTAGTCAAATATATATGTGGATTTATCTTCTTTTTCTCTTCTTCCTTCCATTGTAAATCAAGCATGCCTTCTCCAAAGTCCATGAAAAGAGAAAAATTGTGTGGGTCTGAAATTCAATATATCATACAGGGGAAATGAAAATTTGTAAAATCTAAGAGACAAATATATGTTCTGCAGGTAGAAGCAATCAAATTTACAAAAACTTCAAATGGCCCGATTTCTTTTCTCTTGTTCTCCCCCCACCCTACCCCACCCCCGGCAGCATGAAAGCAATGCAATAATTCATTACAGGCTAAATAACAGTGGGTTTTCAAAAAAAATGATGATTCCAGAAAGCAGGAGGTAGCGAAGCAGAATACAGCCCAGAATCATTTTTCAGATGATTGTAATTACACCTTACTCAAGAACTGCTGTAAACACAGCAACTTCCAAATATCTGCTACCTCTGTATTTATTGCATTTGATAGAGCAGTAGGATCATTCTATTTAGCACAGCTGGAATTTAAGAATGCCTACTTTTTAAAGGAAAAAATAATAATGTTAAGTGCCATCATTGACTGCTGGCACATTTTGCTGCAGTAGACAAATGTTTTGAAGAGGAAGGACAGAGAAAAGACGGGACCTGCTTTGTCCCATAGGAAGGGACGTTACGAAATGAACAAGGCCTGAAGGACCAGCAACTAACCAGGACACAGACACCTTTAATAAGGTGGCTTGGGCAGAATTTTACCCCTATGCACACCTGTTGTGTTTTTCTTTTCCACACCAATCAGGCATCTGATCTGTACAAACACCAAAGTGAAAATGTACCCCAGCATTCTTTTCAGTGGAGGATATATACAAGTTTCAAAAAGTCCCCCCTCTTCCATGTCCATTATTGTGCTGCATGTGCTGCCATTTTTCTTCGAATGGCCGTTCTCAGCTCCAGTAGAGCAGCCTTATAGATAAGTGTATATATATTTAGAGACCAAACCTGCTATCCGGTGTTCCAGCTAAGCTTACAAGGAGGCGCAAGGGTGTCACGCAGTGAAGTACGGTCTGTGGTAGCCAAGCGTACGCAACCATTTACTGCAACGGGATTACTTAATGGTCCTTGCAGCTGTGTGTGAAGCTGGGGTGGTGGTGGTTTCAAAGGGCCATTAATTCGCAGATCTGTACAACTTTATCTACATAGGCCATAAAAGTGCTCTGATAAATCTAACGCATTGTCACCGGCTTGAAGCTGTTAAGAGATGTTTGCAAATTCAGACCCACAATACAGATGAGAAAAAGTTGTCCCAGCCAAGCCTAAGTTGAAACCTAGTGTGACATCAAAGATGCCTCTTAAGCAATTAACTCAATTTGTCAACATCTTCTAATAGGAGACTGCAACTGTATTTTGTGCTTATCAAGGAGAAAATACTTCCACAATGGACTCAGTTCTCTTTATTGTACGGTACCACTAAATCTGGAATGGTTTCTCTTGCGTTAGCCTATCATTAAGGAACAGTGAGGTTAATATTTTCCACTGTGGTCAGATTCTTCTTTGGGGGGGAGTAGATGATAATGGAATTAAATCACCTTGTGTATTTTTCTCACTGATTGACAGAGCATGGCATTCAAGAATAGAGAACCTGAATTTTTTATTTTTTTATTTCTGTCGTACATATTCTGCTGGTATCTCAATCCTCTAGTACATGCAGGGCTTAGCCAAGGACCCACTTTCAGTGTTACAAATGCACGGTAAGACTTAATCAGGAATGTGGTATAGGAAGCTGCAGTGACTGAAACATTGGAAGAGACAAAGAGCTGGTTTGCATTCAACGCTAAACCAAACCATGGCTTAGGGTGGACATGAGCATTCCTGGAGAGGAGATAATGGCTGCTGTACTCCTCCCCTAGTCCTCTTGCTTCTGCACTGCTGGAAACTGAACCATGATTTGACTTAGTGTATCAGCCGAACCTGACTCTAGACAAATCACGAACTGTAAACCCAAGAACTGTAATTCTTCGTTAACTTCTAGTTGTTTGTGTGGAACAAGACAAACCATGATCCCAGGTTCAGAAGACAAACCATGGCTTAGCTCACAGCGATGCATCAGTTGGTCTGGTGGAGGAGCAAAGTGGACATCATCTCCATCGCATGAGCCTGTGCACCAAGCCATAGTTTGCCTTGGTGTTATGTGTGAAGCAGCACAAAGAGTTAATGGTGTAGAAATGTGACAAACTGGATAGCAGAAAGTCCTGCAGACTATTGACTGCTTCACAGGTGCATCACAGCTTGCTTGGATGTGTGAGTGAGCAATCACAGATCAAAGTCTACAAATGAAGTTTTCACATCATCCTAGACATGATTCACATGTTCCCTGCGTAGTCAAGTGATGAGAAATCAAATGACATTTGTATTGCATGTGTGAACTAGCCCTAGGTAACACAGTGGAACAAGGTCAAACCAGTGTTGGCAGCTCTCGTACACTGAAGCTTCTCTGGGGGCCAAGCTATATATTACATTCTTGTTGTTTTTGTTATATAGCAACCATAGGTGGGAGGCAAACCCAGACATAATAAATCTGATCACACTTTTAATGTAGTGGGCACATTCTGCCCCTACTATGTCTGATGTGGGCGCGCCAGTTCTCCCCAGGCAGGCCATACCTTGCGGCTAAGCCTGCATTCTGTTTCTGAGTAACTTATCTTCCCTAACAGGGAGCACTATACTGACTGGGGCTAGGTTTTATTATCTTATTATATCTGTGCTGTGCTTAATGCACCAGCACCCAGTAAAAAAAAATGGCTGGTTAAAAGCCCTTCATGGCTTTGGACCAGGGTAATTCAAAAGATTGCCCATCTCCATGTGTCCCACCCATTTAGATGGAGGGCCTCCTCCTACAGGTTCTCCCACCATCTTAGGTGAAGCTGAGGGCCTTCTCGGTGGTGGTGCCCATGTACGAATGCCTTGAGCATGTTGGCACCCCTCACACCAGCATTTGCAGCCCTATTTGTGTGGGAAATAAATCCAGGTTTCCTCGAGAGGAATCTGCCTAGTGGTGGCTTTCCCTTTCCAAAACTGGTTGTGTGAAACGGCCTTCCCTCTCTCTTTCAGTAAGGATCTGGAAATTGTGGATATTTTCTCCCTTGCCTCAGCCTCTGCCATTACTACTGCCATTATTCATAACCCGTGTCCTCAGTGAGGGGGACGCGGCTGTCGCTGATACTCTTCCCACTGCCGGATTTGGCAAGGCATCTGCTTTCTGAAAGGCAGGGAAATGTCACTGCTGAATGTCAGAGTGGATGAAGTGACGGCAGAGCGGAGGATCCTCGAGGGCCTATTGCCCCTTCCTCTCCTTTTCTACTTAATGGAACTGTTAAAAAGATCAGGAAGAGCTGTAGATGAGATAAGTGAAGAACAGCACATGACAGGCAGCACAGACCAGTGAGACTAATGTGTGCCCCTCTGGTGCATGAGGGAGTGTGCTGTGGAAAAATATTGCTTTGTTACACAAAATGTACCTGCTCTTTGTCATAGATAAGGCTACTTTGCTAAAAATGTTGTGGTTTCCTCCCTCCACCACAAACATTATTTTTATTTATTGTATCTCTATCTCCTAAGGGTCATCCTGAGAAGGCTTTATTTCAACAGTTTTTCTTTGTTAAAATATATGTTTCAATAAAGGGGTTATTAAACCCCTTGGTTAGGGACGCAGGTGGCGCTGTGGGTTAAACCACTGAGCCTAGGGCTCACTGATCAGAAGGTCGGCGGTTCGAATCCCTGCGACGGGGTGAGCTCCCGTTGCTCGGTCCCAGCTGCTGCCAACTTAGCAGTTTGAAAGCATGTCAAAGTGCAAGTAGATAAATAGGTACCGCTCCAGCAGGAAGGTAAACGGCGTTTCCGTGTGCTGCTCTGGTTCACCAGAAGCGGCTTTGTCATGCTGGCCACATGACCTGAAAGCTGTACACCGGCTCCCTCAGCCAATAGAGCGAGATGAGCGCCGCAACCCCAGAGTCGGTCACAACTGGACCTAATGGTCAGGGGTCCCTTTACCTTTAAACCCCTTGGTACTCCCCATTGCAATCAGCAGTTGGTCCCTTTAGCTGCTTCTTTCTCTCTTTTTCTGAATTATCCTTTGCACTTTTCTGCAGTCCACCCACCAAAGCAGTTGCTTGTTGTTGGGATGCAAAGAGTTCAACACAGTCAAATTATTTCTTGTCAAAGGATTAAAAAAAAATCAGTCCAGCATAAGCAGGAACTCCCCAGGCTGATTTCTTAATGCAGATGCAGTAAACTTTTGGCATATAAGTTTATCAGGTAGTTATCAAGTAGACAGCTGCTAAAATGAAAAATGTTAAGCTGATAATATAATAAATAACAACTTGCACTTCCTGGCTGAGCTTTAAAGAAACCCACATTAGAATATATATTTTTAGATGTGGGAGACAAGTTTCTCTTTGAACTGTTACTCCTTGTGCTTCTACTGTGGGGTGGCTTCTGATAGGGCTACATGAAGGCTATCTTGACTTCAAGTGGTCCATTGGATCTTGACCCCTGGCTAACAGATGGAAATAATATATTTTGTGCTACAAGGTATTTTGGATGCCTCTCTCAGTAATGAGTCCAATCCTGCCTACTCCGAGTGCAAAGAATGGAGCATGGAGGAGCTTTGCTGAAAACCAGTATGTTGGTGACTTGTGGAAGTCAGGTGATCGTTTGCCACACCTCAACCCGTGTGATGTATCAGCAGAGAATGTAGTGCCCCAGGAAAGTCTTCAGATATTTCCTGCTCCCAGCAGGCACCTTCTTCCAGAGTCCCGAGTTAAGGGGAAAACTCCTTTCCCACTCAGTTCAAAGTGGCAAAGTGTTTATTGTCTCCAGACACAAGACAAAGCAAAACACTGCTACCTGCTATATACAGTTTTTTCTGCTCTTTGAAGTAAAGAGATCCACTAACAGAGAGATCCACTAACACTATTGGCATGCTAGCTAATGCTGCTATGTAAAACCCACAGCCTCTTCCCCTGACTCTTACATGTTCAGAGTCTGGCCCTGACACAGACAGGACAGCATCAGGAAATGAATGAAAATGAAAGGAATGAAAGCAAAAGGAATGAAAGGAATGCCCCAAAGACTATAATACCTGTCTCTACGTGCAGGTACCGGTATATTTCCTGAACCAATGAGGGGGTGAATAACTCAGCAAGCCCATACACTTGACTTTGCTGGTACAGTATTGCTGTGGTAACCCAGTGTGCCTGGCACTTTTATCTCAGAACATTCAGATGTGGGGGATATGCTCCTCAAGACATCAGACCAAGCTCTGTGCAGTTTAACCGGTTGTTCAAATGACACCAATGCAATATAGCCTTCTTCTCCCACACCATGCCACCTTGGTCAACACATTTCACAGGATCACCACACTGCTGAAGCTTTCAACACACAAGTCATGCTCAGCAGGAGCACAGTGAGTGGGGTACTGGGGGCGGAGGGCTACAAATAAAGATGCTCTGTGCTCTTCTCCTCTGTGAACAGGTCAGCCAAGATGGTGCCCAAAACCAGGAAACTGGACTGGTCCAAAGATGTCTTGAGATCAGGGCAGTGCCATGACTGATTTCGGGGGGGGGATCCCTTTCTCCCAGCCTCCACCCCCCCATTGCCCTGTGGTTCTCCTACAAAAATATAAACAATGGCAGTGAGGTTTAGAGAAATGAAGCATTGAAGAAATGAAACATTCTTATTCTTTGAATGCGAATAGTCAAGTTGTTCCCTCTGTGCGTTACAGTGACCTTTTAATTATCTGGAAACATGTATTTCTTTCCATTCTGCAAATGACTTCCTTTTTTCAAAATATTTTCTTACTACTTGCCTACTTTACATACCAACCCAGAGTATTAAGTTAACCCCCCCACAAAAAATGTTGACCAGAGGTGAGTGTCAGGAATGAGCCAGCTCCAAGAGAAGGTTTGCAGCCAACTGCAGGACGCAGCCAGGAACGGGGGGGGGGAGGCAGCTGCAGAATTTGGCTTTCCCTGACCTTGACAGGGAAGCTGATAAGGCAGTAGCTGAGAGTGGGCTAGAACGTGGTCAGAGCTCTCCTGAAGCACAATCAGGCTCGAAAGAACTCAGAGATAGCCTCTCAGAAAAGGAAGAGGTGGGGGGAGTCAACAAATGGGAGGGTTGCAAGACAGGAAGCAAAACGAGACATAAGGTTTGTAAGTTCAATTGCTTCTGGCCACGCCGGAAGGGATCTTCAGAAGGGTCATCTTGAGTGATGATGCCGGAGGCTTTGTTAGAGAGCCGTCCGGAGCTATCTGTTTGTTTTTGCAATAAATCCTCCTTTTTAATTACCTTTACCTTTACTGTGTTATCAAGCTGGGAACCTGGACTCCTGACAGAGAGTGGCATGTGTTAGGAGAAATTGCCTGCAAAAATATGTTTGTTAAAAAATGTGTATGTAAATGTGCACAACAGTAGAAAAGCACATTCAAAAATACATGTGAATTTTCATCTGGAGTTATTTTGTTTTTTTTAACAACGAATAATTTTGAAATGCAGAGGGCAGAGCTTAAGGCTGGGGGAAAAAACAAGAAACTGGGAGAAACTTAAATTGACAAATTTGCCCATCCCTAGAACTTTCTATTTACGTAGTCTCTAAACCACTGATAAAAAAATTAATGTTTTCCACTTGAGAGCTGCATCATTAACATCGAAGAGAGGGAAGCCAAGCTAAAGCAATACCAGAAACCCATGGTGCCAAACTGGCAGCTGAACAGATGAGCAGATGTATTACGGAGCAATAATACATCTGCTCACTAAAACTTCCTTGCTGCAGAAAAACTCTTGAGACTGATTCTCAACGCAGAAGGTGCCGCTCGGGACTGTGGTCCTATTTCTGATCTTTTGGTGAGAAAAGGTAGACAGCCAGTGTATTCCGCTCATCTGTTCTGTTTTTCTGTCTGCTAAGCACCTTCTTCCTTCCAGTTACCTTCATTTCCACTCAGACAGGTTAGAGCAGCTGGCCAGCCACCAGATACAAAATCTAACACTTGTCTGCCAGATGTCTGCTGTTGTATCTGTCACTGCTATGCCATCTGCCCTGCAACCTGGCAGGTCTTCTCCTCTCAGGAACTTGGAATCAAAGCGTATTAATGAGGGGAATAATTTCATGTAGCACCTGCTTTACAAAAACTCTCTTCTTGAACCTGCATAAGATTGCTTCCTCGACGTCCCCTTTCTTCGGAGCATCTGAGTGATGCCTGTGTATTCCATTTTTATACTGTGTGGTCCTTGGGTGTGTTTTCCCCCAGATTGGATTTGTGGCAATTTTATATTATGAACAACTTCCTTCTTGTAGGCCCAGAATTGGTTCTGATTTGCTTATGGGCTTATGGGCTGGTTCTGTGACAATCCTGCATTCAGGGTGTTCTCATTAATCATTTGTCCATCCTACACTTTTCAATAAAAAGGGACACGGGTGGTGCTGTGGTCTAAACCACAGAGCCTAGGGCTTGCCGATCAGAAGGTTGGCGATTTGAATCGCGGCAACAGGGTGAGCTCCTGTTGCCCGGTCCCTGCTCCTGCCAACCTAGCAGTTCAAAAGCACGCCAAAGTGCAAGTAGATAAATAGGTACCGCTCTGGTGTGAAGGTAAACGGCGTTTCTGTGCGCTGCTCTGGTTTGCCAGAAGCGGCTTAGTCATGCTGGCCTCATGACCCGGAAGCTGTCTGCGGTCAAATGCCAGCTCCCTCGGCCAGTAAAACAAGATGAGCGCCGCAACCCCACGACTGGACCTAACAGTCAGGGGTAACTTTACCTTTACACTTTTCAGTGCATTTCACCATTACTTTCCAAACCACAAAAAAATCTGTCTGTTTTTTTCAATGGATTTGTTTCACTTGAGCAGAAGAGCTCTTTAAACTGCTTGAATTGTGCAAACGGTACGTCCTTGAATTGTTCCCACAAAATACTGACAGCCTGGAGGCCCTCAGACTCTTGTGTTTCTGCATGGGCCATTCTGTGTGTCACTGCGAAGCTGAAGTCTCAGATTTCCACCCTTAATTCAGTGGATTGATGTGTTTTGTCAGCTAACAGCCTCAACTAAGTCCTCTTCTCTGAGAAACCGCTGGCAAGCCAAGACAAAACCGTCTCTCTGGCTAATTTATCTTTATTAGAGTGCCGCTTAACAAGCACCTGTGCGTCCTAGCCTGAAGAACTTGGTGGCCCATATTCTGCACTTGCGACAAGAGCTGATCAAGGCCCAGTGGCATGAAACTTCAGTGCATCAACTGCTGTTCACAGCTTGACAAAGTAATGTCGACATTTTGGCTCTTGCCAGCTTGACAAGTAGTGAGGGGACAGGGGTGAACAGCGGCAGAGATCTTGTCTACATGGGCCTGCAAACAAAGCCATGGGTTCAGCCAGATACTATGTTGGCCTGCAGGTAATGGCTTTTTCCATCTGCCTTGCCCCACCCTCCAGCCCTAGGAGCCTTCATAAGGGAGCTGTTCCCAGAAGAAGAACTGAGAGGAGAGAGAGACTCTGTTTGCCATCAGGGGGTGGTTGGTTTCACCTCTGCTGTACCCCCTCGAGTCTGAGGAACCTTCAGAAGGAAGTTGCTGCCATGGGCATGATGTATATGTGTGTTTTGCCCGTGTGTGGAGAGTGTGTGTATGAACTTAACAAAGACCCCCCCCTCTAAATAAACACACATTTGACTCAAATTTTAGTTTTGGTTTTTGGCAGAATTTAGGCCACAACTTTATTGTTTACAGAAAAGTTGAGTGGTTGCATAGGCTCTGGTTCGACTAGTTCCCTACACCCTTGCAGGTAGTGTTGAGCCAGAGCTCTAACATAGGTCAGCCAAGGGTGAATACCTGAGGCAGGTGAAAAGCCTGGGAACAGACTCTGTTCACTCCCCAGGTGCTCCCCTGGACTCAGGCACGGGCACAACCCCCTTTCGGGCCTATCCGCAAGCTTACAAGTTGTGACGAATTGCTACGCGGCAGGCGAAACCCAAATGGCAACAGCCAATCAGCCAAGTGGGGAAAATTCCCAATGACAGATGACACACAACAGCATAGCAAGGTCAATCGCAAAAATGCCCTAAAATTAGGGAGAGGTGGGTGGGTGTTCTGATGCACAAGCCAAAAGAGGAAGCTGGGACACGAGGAAGTGTTTATATAGGTCCCTCAATCCGTTTAGACTGCACCCCATTGGTCAGATTAAACCCAGCAATGAGGGACCTACCAGTTGGGTGTTGTGGCTATCCAATAGACCCACCCACAACCAGGAGCTCAGTCTCCAGGTCTCACTGCAACACATGCCCTCTTTTAGGGAGGACACGATTTAGTTTATCTTCCATGTGCTATTTTGTTAATGTTGTTAATATTGCTTTATAAATTATAAATGCACCATATAATATGACTTTTGCTTTAACTGCAGTGTTTAGATTATGTTTTAGTTGTCGCTCTGTTAAAAGTGCTTTATAGTTTGTAATTGTTTTGCTGAAAATTTGTTATTTATTCTGTACGATATATGCTGTATTTGTGATGTTCTGTTATGTTCTATCATGGTTTTGTTATTTATTATTCGTAAGCCACTTTGGGGTTCATTTGACTGAAAAGCAGCATAGAAATATAATAAATCAAATCCCTAGGCTGATTTGCATGTACTCAGGAAAGTAGCATTATCTTGTTTAGGGAAGTTGGGGGGGAATGGTGTCAATGAACACAGAAATTGCCCAGTTTTCCTTGACAGAGAGGATATTGCAAATGATTGCTCAGTTTGTGGATTCAAATATCAGCAGTAAAGATGTGATATCCCCACTTCAAAGGAGGGCAGTGGGGGCTAGAGATGTGTATCTTAAAGGCACATACACCTGCTGTAGTGGATGTGTGACACATCTTTCATTGACAGCTGCCGCTCCTACTCTTCTTCCTGCCAGCCCATCACATCCGCCATGTTTCTGTACTAAAATGTGGCAGTGAACTAACTGTGAAAATGGCAGTCAGGCAAAAACGGATGAGATTGCTTGCACAGAAAATTTCCTGGTCCTCTGGGAAGAATTAAAAAGTCAAAATCTACCATTTCAAATAAAAATGATAGGTAGATTTTACAAGTATCCCCTCTGCTTTAAAGATCTTATGATCTTATAACAGATAAATGAAACCTTGCTGGGACTGCATCTCAAATACTCACCTGTGCTTCCTAGCATGCCAAATGAAAACTGTGCCCAGGTAATCATATTTAAGAGTGAACATGTGTACTTCGGTTTTAATTTATTTTTTGCATGTGAAGACTGCTAATTCTCATAGCATTTATTAAATAGTTCATTCAACTAATGGGGACTGCATTTCCTAGTACTGCATTCTGAAGATTGAATCCTATGAGTCAATTTCAACGTAACTGAGATTTTGTTTTAAAAAAACTGTGTAAGTTCATATTAATTGTAAGTAAGGTGGACAACTGCCTGCTTTTCTTCCACATGATTTCAGCTTAATTATTGCTTCTGAATTATTATTTCTACATTGTTCAAGGCATACAATGTAAGCGGCTGCAGAAAAATAACGTTGAATTTTCTTAACTATATTTTCAAAGCAAAGGTGTGTCTTTTGTTCTGTGTGACTTACTCTGTTCACTTTCAGTGGTTGTGACAATTATGCAAGAAAAACACCCCACACTAATTTAGGATTTTTAATAATTAAAACATCAGTGAGCAACAAATTAAATATATGAGTTGAAGTACCTTGTACTTCAGCTCTTTCTGCTGGATGTGAGGTCTGTGAAAGTGGCCCAATAGTTCAAGGGAAGAAGCTTCCCCTTTTATGCAGGAACTGTGGGGAATTCCTCAGTTTAAGAACAGCCCTGTTTACACAAACTATTTGGTATATGAACTCCGCAAAACCAGAAGTAGTGTCCTGGTTTGCAAACTTTACCTCAGTCTACTAAAGGAAGCCGAACGGTGGAAGGGCATCAGTGGTGGGAGGCCTCATTAGGAAAGCGCGCCTCAGTTTGAGAGTGGTTTCGGTTTAAGAACAGACTTCCAGAACGGATTAAGTTCGTAAACCGAGATACCACTGTACCACTGAAGGTCTTCATTGGGCATAAAAAGGATATGGCTGGGGAAAGAAAGTGGCTGGGGAAACCCAGCCAGATGGGCAGGGTCTAAATAATAAAGTTATTGTTATTATTATATGCAAATGACAAAAATGTGGATGACATGATTATGCCGTGGTACCTCTGGTTAAGAACTTAATTTGTTCCGGAGGTCCGTTCTTAACCTGAAGCACCACTTTAGCTAATGGGGCCTCCTGCTGCCGCTGTGCCTCCGGAGCACGATTTCTGTTCTCATCCTGAAGCAAAGTTCTTAACCTGAGGTACTATTTCAGGGTTAACGGAGTTTGTAACCTGAAGCGTTTGTCACCCGAGGTACCACTGTAACAGGCTAGAATTGCTGTGGAAAGGCCTTTCAGAAATGTGAGTTTGTTCAAGTGAAGTTGGCTTGACTCTCAGCTGTTTGGTCTGCTTGTGTTTGGCAAGGAAACAGAAAGCAGGGAAGAGTTAAGCAAGCAAGGTACAAAGTGACTTGAGGCAAATCTATGACATGCTTTTAGGATGCATGTTCATCACTTCTTGACCATCAGTCTGCGGATGGTTCATGAAACAAGAGGGAACTGGTAGGGAAAGGAAATAGTCTTTCCTTGGGCCAGTGACATTTCCGATGGCTTGTTTTCTATACTGACGGGGAATTGGAAACCAGAAGTAATTTTCTTATAGAAGAAGATTAATGAAGTTGGAAGAATTGCAAGACAAAACTATCCTGGAAATCTTAGTGCATTTCAGCATTCAAGTTGGACTCTGATTAGAAACTCCTCCACCGCTGCAAGGAGTTAGAAGCTTTCATTCATCAATAAGAACTTGAAAAAGACTACTTGTTAAATGGATGTTTTACCAGAGATTCATAATATTTGTTGAAACAAAATAAAATAAAAAATTCCTTCCAGTGGCACCTTAGAGACCAACTAAGTTTGTCATTGGTATGAGCTTTCATGTGCACGCGAAGAAGTTTTTGTGTGTATCTGAAGAAGTGTGCATGCACACAAAAGCTCATACCAATGACAAACCTAGTTGGTCTCTAAGGTGCTATTGGAAGGGGGGAAAATTATTTTGTTTCAGCAAGGGAGACCAACAAGGCTACCTACCTGTAACTATAATATTTGTTGTTGTTTTTGTATATGCTTGAAAACTTACATTAGCACAATACAGATACTATTTGGATATAAGTTGGATCTCTTTATTTGCTGCACAGACTTTAAATTTGCAGTATGTCGTTTTGCTCTGCATTACGAATGAATGTATCAACTTCCCTGTTTGTCTTGCAGCCCCAACTCTTTCCCAAAGGTCTGAGAATAAGCAAAAGAAGTTGTTAAAGCTGCAGGTATCCCACCCACCAACCCCCAAAAAGTTAATAAAACTTCAAGTTTCTGAGCAGCATCATAATTTCCTGCACAGTGAATATGTTGTGGTTGTCTTGGAAATAAGCAGGTTATGAAGTTTTGCATCACAAAGTAGAGACATTTTAATAACGGAATATGGGAATAGTTGTGAGATATAAACTTCAACCATGTGATTGTTCTGTCACTGTCTTTATTCCTCTTTCTTTCTTTCTTTCTTTTCCCAGCTGCCTGTCTTGTCCTGGGCTGTATGATTTATCCTGATGGCTGGGATGCAAAAGAGGTGAAACGGATGTGTGGTGAAAAGACAGACAAGTACACATTGGGGGCTTGTTCAATCCGCTGGGCGTATATTCTGGCCATAATTGGAATCCTGGATGCCCTGATCCTCTCTTTCTTGGCATTTGTACTTGGCAATAGACAGGACAGCTTACTAGCAGAGGAACTCAAGCTGGAAAACAAAGGTAGGAGGAACTGCTTTGGGAGGCTGTGTAACTCTGAACTGCAAGGGAAAGCGCTTAAAAACAACCATCTCCATTTTCTGTGTAAAGACTCGCGCTTGCTCATAAATTATCCCCCATCCATATTAACGAACTGGTCCTTCGTATTATTGACCTTGTCAAATGGCACCTTTTGGCTTCTCCCCTTCCTTCCCTTAGTTTCATCCCCTTTCATGCTCTTCAGGCTCTGGCTGAGTGGCAAAAGTTCCCATGTAACCCCTATTCATGTATGCTGCTGCCCAAAGGGAGGGCAAAGAAAAGCACGCAAGGGAGCAGTGATGGCGATGTAGACTGTGGAGGAGGTCACCACATGCTGGTGAACTCAGCAGAACTCAGAGCTGGTTGTAGTCCTTGATCTGCCTAATTGCATTGCGTTCACCCGGACAAGTCTTTTACCGCGCAATCCACAAAAGCAAGTCCTGCCAAATACAATGTGCAGGGCTCGACCCACTCATGAGGCAAGGTGAGGGGACCACCTCAAGCGGCAGGATCCACAGGGGCAGCAGATCCCACTGCAGACCTTAATTTCCTCCCCTTGTTTGAGATGTAGATCTTGACTCCCACTTTCTTCCCTGGTGGGGAGAGAGGTGTCATTTTTGTGGGTCACTTCAGGTTCCAAGATGTCTTGGGCCAGCTAAATACAGTTAAATATATATATAGAGAGAGAGTTTTAGTCTTAGTTGCTTTAGGTGGATGATGGATATATCAAATCTAACTTTTAAAAAACAATTATTAGAAAATGCAATCTTTGTGAATTTTTAACAATGCTGTAAAGAAACCTTTCACCTCCTAGGATAGGAACCAAGGATAGACAAACCTGCCTTAGACTATTAGTTTATTTCACCCCCATATTGTCCACTCCAAGGTTAGCCATCATGCTGCCCTCCAGATGTCATGGACTACAGTTACCATCTCCCCATGCTCCTATTAAGATTTTTCCTAAGTTTAAGAGCAGCACAGGAGGTGGCAGGGGAGGGGGAGCTGTGACCTGCCCCCTTGTGCTGCTGACTGGGGAACAGCTAGGGGTGGTGAAAAGCTTGCCAGGATGCGCACATTTTTGAAGGCCTGTTAGGGAATATGTTTAATGCCCAGAGAATGAACAAAATTCATTTGGGTAAGGACTTAAGACCTTTGAGAAAGGAAAATGCCACATTGGTTATCACCTATAGAAGCGCTATCAGTAAAGACATTAAAGGAGATTGTAGAAACAATAAAGATATTATAGAATTCAAATAAGGGAAACCAAACTTAAAAGAGAGAGAAGACATACAAGACTGGATCAAAGACTGGGTCCAGTATTTCCGATTAAATGAGATATTCAGGAAAGACAAAGAAAGAGGATTTTCTGAGGAAAACTCATAACTCAAAAAAGACTTATTGGGCAACAAATAAAAACTAGTTTCAAAAATTTATAAAAATCTTATTAGAGTGGGGAGACTAAGGAAGAAATGGCAAATGCCTCTATGATCTAATGGGTAATTGACCTAGGACACAACATCAATATGACTTCTTGGGAAAAACTGTGGAAAACCACAATAAACTTCCCGGCATGCTATACCCTAAAATAGAACCTTCAAAAGGTGGTATATAGATGGTACCTAACCCCTAGTAAACTTGTAAAAATGTATACAAAGGAAACCAATTTATGTTGGAAATGCGAAGAGATTGAAGGGACATTTATACACATGTGGTGGAGCTGTAAGAAAGCCAAAAAGTATTGGAAGAAGATATACTCAAAACTTAAAAAGAGGTTCCGGGTCTCATTTCCCAATAAACCAGAGATGTTCTTATTGAGTATAGTACAGGGGGAAATACCCAAGAAGGTACTTAGTCTTTTCCTCTACATAATAACAGCGGCCAGAATAACTTATGCCCAAAGGTGGAAGGACAAAAATAGTCCCACAAAAATAGACTGGCAAAATAAGCTAATAGAATAAGCGGAGCTAGCAATGTTGACTGCAAAGATAGAAAATCAGGATGAGTCGGATATAAAAGAAGAGTGGGAATACTTTGGCGAATATTTAAAGAAATATAACAATCGGATAAATTTCCAAGTGGGGTTAGATATATGAGCAGCAGCTAAAATAAGCAGGAAAAGGGTGGTTATTAAGGAGATGCAGCTTAACAAGGACTAATTAAGACCCTGCAAGGGGGGGGGTGGAAGTCAAAGACTGTAAGATACAGAATGACAATGACTGGTGTACTAAGACATGTAAAATGCATAAATGAAAAAAGAAAAGAAAGTATTCAGTCTATATATACACAGTTTTCAAGGTGTGTTGAAGATTATCTCTTATTGCCTGGGAAAGGTGCACAATTCTCTCTTCATGAGGCCTTGTGAATGTGCACTGTACTGTTCAACTCATAACCCCCCTAACATGAAACAAAGTCAGTTTCCTGTTCTGGTTTGAGCATTATGGCTAAAAGGCCACCAAAAAGGGATGAAGAAACACAACATCTGGCCTTTACTGATATCCATGTAGTAGGAGAAACAGAGAATGGTGAAAGACTATGATTTTTAATCCATCCAGGATATTCTGGATGGCACTTCGTGGTCATGATATTGTGGGAATCTCAGGTATAGAAAACTGCAACAAAAAGTCCAAGTTCGGCTTCCAAAGAAAATACAATCTGTGCACTGAAAGTAAAGCAAATAAATGTGGTCTTGGAAATGCCCTTAACCTTCTCAGTTCGAATTCGGTGATTGGGTTTTGATCAGACTCTGCAGCATCCTAAAAAGCAGCTTACAGCTCAGGGTTCCTTCATCATTGACTTTTTCCAACCTTCTTGCACAATTTCTTTGTGTAGTTTTGGCTTACTTGGCCAAAAACTTCAGGCTGATTCATGAGTGACCCTTCCCTGGAAAGTAGTTCTTTGGGAGCTGCCAAGAAAAGATCCACAATGTGGTATTATAATTGCTTTCTAAAAACAGTTGCTTTCAAAAGGCAGCAGATTTCAAGTTCTCATGGTTAGAAGATATACTAATAAGCATATGGGCATTTTCTGCTATAATCTTATAAGCAGGGTCTTAGAATAAGAACCCTCCCACTTCACAGAATGGCTGAGGAAAGCTTGGGAGAATGCAATGGTGATGAAATTTGCAAGCCAAAGGAATGCTGTTAAATATAGTTGCCAAATAAAGTTTATTTGGAGATGGGCCTTGTTCATACATTGCTGGAATGATAAAAGTAGCGGATGAAATACCTCATTACAACTTATTTACTTTAATGTAGCAAACCAACACTCTGTAGACTTTTTTGATCTCTCAATTTTCTCGCTTCTTTGTCTAGTCCTTGTTTAAAGCTGTCCAAGTTGGCAGATAAATTATGCAAAAAGAGTAAAGCAGGAGAACTAAATACATAAGGCTTATACATGTCTCCTCAAATATGCATAATGTATACAGAAATGAGTTTACATTCATGCATGGGAGGTCATTCCCCCCCCCCAATCTAAGGGTCACAGAGCTTTGGATTAAGCCACTATCAGTAAATACTGTTCTATTTATCAACCTAGCCATTAAGTATCATAGCATCGTAGAACTGACGAGTTGGAAGGGACCCTGAGGATCATCTAGTCCAACCCCCTGCAATGCCGGAATATGCAGCTGTCCCATATGGGGATCAAACCTGCAACCTTGGCGTTATCAGCACTATACTCTAACCAACTAAGCTATCTCAGTGTGCATCTTGAATGATTTGTTCGCGGTAACACTAGCTTCTATGACTAAACACCTGGTTAACTGAAGACTGAATAACAGCACACCTTCTCGTTGTGCTGTTCAGACTATCGATGGTATGTGGTTGTTGTTGTTTAATGTTATAATGAATCAGAGCGGTTTGCTTTTTATTTATTTCTTTAGGATGCAGCGAAGTCTACAGGCTTTTGCATACTAATGCTGCTGTTCTCCCACAGGTCAACTTTCCTCCTGAACTCCTCATTCAAACAGCTAAAATAATAATTAATCACTAAGGCAGGGGCTTAATCAAATAATCTGAGCAGCTGCCCCCACTGTAGTGCTTGGGAAGCACGAGTTATTTACTGTTGCACTTCCACACGGGTAGCATTACTGTGTGAGTTATTAAGCTCTTGAAGAATGTTCTCTCTTCACAAAGGCTCTAAATTTGACTACAAAGCCTTCGGAAGTGGCAAGACAGTTGAGAATGAGCCCTGGATTATAAATATCGGGATTTTTAAAATATTGAGCCTGAGCCTGAGGCACTGTGAATATGTCAGAGTCAGGTTTCCTGTTCTAAGCAGACATCAAAGGATTCCTGCAAACTGTGCAAGGGTGTCCGAAATATTAGGATGCCCCACACATTCAAGCACAAACACACACCTTGGTGACTGTCCTGAATTTGGTTCCAAGGACTTGCTGGGGAGTGAACTAGGTATGGGGGTTCATTTGGAGGGTTCAGCTTCAAGGTAAAGATTTGGACTTGATGACTGCAGGGTCTGATAGACCTATATTCCTTTACATCCCAGGCTTAGATGGGACGCATAGCAGTCTCCCATTTAAGACATTGGTGAGGTCTGGAGAGCATCTTGGCTTCAGCAACTGCAGTTTCTGCCAGGTACTCAACAGACCATTCACTGGGCCCCATCACAAAGACTTATTGAATCAAGGTTGAAGAAAAGGAGTCCATCATGCTACACGTACACGCACTTTGCCAAAACATTCCTCATGTTATCTGCCCCCTCTGTTTCCATTTGATGTTAGACATGTGACTGAGGAGAGCCTTCTTGGTTGATGCTTACCTGGCACCAGTTCTGAAATCGTTTTAGCTGTGGTGCCATTTTATTTGCCTGGGGTTTTTATCGTGTACGCTGGGTCTGAGTTGTTGTTTCTTAATCCGTTCCACTGAATTGTATCAGGGGTCGTGTCCCTTTTTTTAAGCTGCTGCTCCAAAAACAAAGGTTTTCACTTACATGACTAAATTTACCCAACTGATGCTCCAGACAAATGGCATGGTTAGGTCCCATGTGGTTCCTGGTTTCTATGGCAGCCACTCTGCTCCCATAAGGAATGAAGAGGGACATCCCATCTGGGCAGGTGGGAAAACAACATGCACATGGACATTTTCACTCACGCTGGTGCTTCTCACCCACTGGGAAGGTCAGAACACTTTTCAAGTTATGATGTGAGGTGCAACCTTAAAGCCCTTGGAATGCATCAAACTGTGTACAGCAACCTCATGATTCTTAGCGATATATATAAGCTTCCCTAATTTTGGAGATCAGTTGGGTTTTATTTATGTTTCTGATCTCCATAGTCCAGATATGTGGCTAACACAGTCACGTTCCACAGCTGGATCTCCACAGTGAGCCTCGGAACGACAAAAGGGTTTTAAGAGATTTAGGAGGTTCGAATCAAATAATGAAAGGGCAAAAACAACCTCCAAAGGTGACTGAACCTCCCCTTCCCCCTGTGATATATCAGGAGAAGATTTGGGCATATAAGAAGATTGAGTACAGTCACAATAGCTATTTCTGCAGAACTTTAGATTGTTCAAAGCACCTTCACATTCATTATCTTTTGATCCTTGGAAAGTCCCATAATGTAGACACATATTTCTCCCCACGTGATAGCTGCCAAGTCTCTCGTTTTTGGCGGGAAACCCCCATATTTTAAACCGTTTCCCGCTGGCAGCTCGGATTGGAAAAAATCCCCCGGATTTCCTACCTGCCAGGGAGGCTCCATTTTGGGTCCTGGCGCTGCCCGATTTCTGGTGCCCAGACATGGGTAGCACGGCGCTACCCATGTCTGGGCACTGGAAATTGGGCGGCGCCAGCGCCGGAAGTTGGACATGCGTAGAAGCGACTTCCGGTGCCGCACCGCTGCTGATCCCCCATATTTCAGTGGGAGACTTGGCGGCTATGGATAGAGGTGGACTAAAGCTAAAAGGGAAAGACTTAACTAAGGCCAGCTCGGAGCATAGAAAGTTGTCTTATATCATGCCAGACCATTGGTCCATCTTGCTCAGTATTGTCTCTGCTGAGTGGCTGCCACTTTCCAGGACCACAGGTAGGAGTCTTTTCCAGTATTACCTGGAGATGCCAGTGGCTGAACCGTGGACATTTTATATGCCAAGCATGTGCTCTTCATTGCCAGAATCAACTTGTCCCCAGAAGCAGACTTCATTGTGAATTGAAAGATGCTGCTAACATTTCTATTTCAAACACCAAAAGTTCAAAATAGATGGTTGCCTTCCTGGAACTATGCTGGTTCACTGCTATTCAAGTACAAATAGCTTTAATATAAGGGGAGAAATCTCTGTGTTAACACCAGTTTCCCGAGCCTCTGATTTACTGGTACTCAGCTTCATTTATTGAGGTTTAACACAAATGTTAGGGATAGGGATGCAAAATGCATGCTGGTTATAATCCTATTACATGCTTACCCAGGAGTAAGATCCAGTGGGACTTCTGAATAGGCGTGCATTAGGTTCCATTGCCAGGGATAGTTTTTTTAACCTTATCACCCTTTTTCTTGGATACCTTTCAATCCTAGTTCAGTGTGGTAAGCTGAAAGGAAATATTATTTCTTTGATTCATACTGTCAACCCAATGCAAACAATCCTCAGTTTTGTTATCATGAAAACAAGGTGCGGTGCTAGGTGAATAAGTCTTAAAGGTTCCAAAGGGCTTGCATACACCTTCCTCTTCTTATGTGTTGTGATACGGTCCCTTGTGTGTTGCAGTTCTGTTCATGGTCTGTGGCAAAAGCCTATTTGCCATATTATTCCAACAGCAGAGTATGCTTTGTAGTTGTCCTGAAAACCTGGAAGAGAAACTAGGATTTCCTGTTCATTTCCCATCCTAGGTTGCAGGAGAAGCATGCACTGTAGCTTACTGGGAACTAGGCAGCGATAATGGGATTGCAATGCTTGAGGGGAGGGAGAGTAAGGAAAAGGGACTCTATAAACCTGAGGGTCCTCCAAGGCAGCGTTTCTCAACCGCTGTTCCGCAGCACACTAGTGTGCCGCGACGTGCGGCGACAAGAAGGGTGATTTGCATTGTCACATGCCTGGCGGCCCTAACCCGCCGGAAAGCAATATTTCTCCTCCTCTTTCCCAAAGCTCAGTGCAAACGAGCCTGGCGGCCGCCAATACACAAAACTGACCCGCCGGAAAGCAATATTTGGCAAGTGTTTCTTACAGTCATAATTATAATATAGGGCGGCACAGAGTTAAATTTTTTAACTTTTTTAATGGTGGTGTGCCTCGTGATTTTTTTCACGGAACAAGTGTGCCGTGGCCCAAAAAAGTTTGAGAAACACTGCTCCAAGGCTCCTTCGCCTTGGTAAACCGTGGGCTATTTCATCCAAACCAGCTCATTGCTTGTGAGCTCCTGGTCCACAGGGAGGCTTTGCAAAAGTGGTTCCAACAGGTACTGTTGCAAAGAGTAAAGAGTTCCCCACATACTGATGATTCACACAATTTTTCTCCTGTAGGGGTGAAGAATAGCCGTCTTAAATGACCTGGAGTTCTTTTGGCATATAATTTGTAGGGCACTTCAGAAGCGTTTCATGAGTGGTGCAAAATTCCACTTCTCAACCACCTGCATACTGTGGGGAGAAAACTACCTATAGATCACCCATGTGGTGTAATTAATAAAAGAATTGGCTGGCTCCCTAGATCCAAAGCGCAGGGCTAAATGCACTCTCCAATAAGAGAGTCCCAGCAGAGTTTAAAAGTCACAAAATATGCAGTGACAGTGAAGCATTAGGAATATAGGCTGTTAGACCTTTTAATATCCCATTTAGTCCACTGATAGCACTCACCCATTTCTACCCCTCTCGCAATGAACAGACCACACTGTTTAGTAAGTTTAAATGCTTTACTTACAGAGTTCAAAAGTTAGATTCATGTGCTATTCCATGCAGCAATGAGTAAACACAGGCAGAAATCTTGGGATACAAAATATTCTGAAATAGCTCTAAGCATGCAGTCTGAGCTTATAACTTGGTGAGTTCACATGGTAAAAAAGAGTGGACAAAGAAGGAAACTTAACTTCCTTCCAGGTGAGGGGCATGACCTAGCTGAGTCTAAGAATACAATTCTATGATCTTAACCCCTTCATGCATTAACTAGCCCTAAGCTTGCTAGTTATATTTGACTGCATTTTCCCACATATACTCCCTTTAGAGAGCTGCCATAAACTCACTGTAGGTACAAAACCTCATTTTAAATGTCAGGAAATGAAATACTCTCAAAGCAAATTCTTTAGTCTTTGATAGTTATTCCAGTGGGGCCTTGTGTCTTTTAGAGGTTAAGGGTACACCAAAGTGCACTTGAAATGACAGGACATGTTTTTAAACAAGGTATTTCATAGCACTAATTGGGAGTTTGGGGCATGAGAGGCACTTGGTGACATATTTAGAAGAACAGGCACGAAAGGGCATGGCTCTGATACTATAATACAACCCTAGGAACTGTCAGCATGGAAGGAAGGGATGTGGAATGGTAAAGAGATGGTCTTCTGAGGGTGAGGATCAAGAATTGTTTCATGGTTTACTGCTGTGCTCCTCTGCCATTTCAGAGTTAGCCTTTAGCTTCTAATTCCTGGATTTAGAGCAATCGTTGAGATCCTGCTGAGAATTAATTGGCACGTGCCCTTTAGCTTATCCAGAAAACAGGACTAACGGGTAAAGAGCAAGCCTTGCCGCCTTCCCTCGGTCAGTTTTGCCTTTATCATGCTACCCTCCTGCTGTTTGGTTGCTGGTTGTTAGCTTTTTTCAATGCAGGGGCAAAGATGACACATTATTGAGAGAAATAAATATCCTCCACTTCCCACCATAGCTGCCTTGTTATTTTCTTGAAGGAGGCCAACAGTCTCCTCCTGAACATGTCTTTCTAAGGTCTCTGTGACATGATTAGCTGCTGTAACTTTGCAGTCGGCTATCACGCTAGCATTTGTGTTGGTTTTAAGGGACTATGCAACTCCCATGGCCACCAATTAGGCTGCAAGTCGGTGACGTTTCGGGTAAAGCAGATCTCAGGCAAAGGAAATTGCTTGTGTGTGAAGTACACCTTGATTGACCTCCTGGAGTCAAGGTCTTCCAAGAGCAAAGGAATTGATTCTTTATATACACTCGTATATCCAGTGGAGCTGCCAGTCCCTGAAAGTTGAGGTTAAGACAACTTTAGAAATTAAATCTGTACTGATGGAGCACACAGAAGATGTAAAACATATGTAACATAATAGCTCTGTTCAAATATTGAGGAGTTGTCATATAGAAAGTGGGGCAGGCTTGTTTTCTGCTTCACTGGAGTACAGGGCTAGAACTAATGAGAAGGAAAAGCATGGAGGCAGATTTTATTTAATCATTAGGGAGAACGTTCTAAGGGGAAGAGGTGTTTGACAGTGAAGTAGGCAGTGGGAAATTCTGCTTTTCTGCAGCCATTTGAGCAGGGGCTCCATGGCCCTCTGCCAGGGATGCCGTTGTTTCAAGATTCCTGCACTGCGTAGGGCAGCTCGACTGCATGATCTCCAAGGTCCCTTTAAGCCCTAAAATTCTATGAATTGGTAAATACTATGTTACCAAGCATTATATGCAGCAAAAGCAAGAAAGACTATGGGGGCAAAGAGCTTAAAAACCTCTGGAAATTATATGAGGCACTTACTTAAAATGGACAGGCGCAAGCCATAAATGACGTGACTCTGCATTGCCGCTACCATTAATTCTATCTAGTTTTTATAGATATTTCTCACAACTTAACCAAGTTGTACTGAATTAACACTGCAGCTAAATCCGTCCACCTGTGGTGCCCCCCCCCCCCAAAAAAGCACCAGGGCGTGATATCACAAGGCCTACTGTCTAAAATCAGGCCTGTGTCTGGGCTTCAGACAGTCTAGTAGAAATGCACAGGCAATTCTCATTTCTATGTAGGGTCTGAATTAATGCTTTATGTGATGGCTTGTGCGTTTTTGCTCCTGCTCTGAATTATGTTCTTGCATATGACAGGGAAGAGAATCAGAAGTGGGGGAAGATTTATAATTTACAAAGCTGGAGCATTCCCCCCAAAATGTTTTGAGGCATGATGCTTAGCATTGAAACAGTGAGGCAGTGAGTCCTCCAGGAGTGATTTTTGTTGTTGGGGATAAAGATACTGAGGTAGAACATTTTTTTAAAAAAGTCACTCTGAAAACCTTTCCAAAATTTCAAAGTAAATAAAAGGAAGCCTAAACCATAGGAGAATGGAGACTATGGGCTGGGGAGTCTGTGGCTTAAATCTCACCTTGGCACCAAATTTACTAGGTGAGTTACAGCTTTGAGAAGAGAGCCTTATACAAATCTCCATATTCAATAAGGGGATAAAAATACTTCCCTGCCTCGAATTACTCCTGTACAAATTTCAAAAAATTGTTGTTGTTGTTGTTGTAGTTGTTCTCATTCATTTCATTTTTATACCACGTTACATTTTCAAGATAAGGCTGAATGCTGTTTACAACCTGCATTAGAACATCAAATAAAACAATCTAGAATAAAACATTACTAGGAAAGTCAAATATAAAGCATGCATTCAAAGCAACACAATTAACAGGAAATTAAAATATTATCTTAAAGTTTTCAAAACAGAACATTGCAAAGGAGGTCAACTACAGAATGCGCATTTAAACGCAGCAAAGTTAACCAAACTTTTTTTTTTATCTTAAGCATTCCAGAAGAAAACATTACTAAAGGAAGTCAATGCATGCACATCTAAAAACAGCACAATTAACAAGAGAATAAAATATTATCATAAGCAGAGAACATATCTGCTGCTATTGCTGCCAATCCAGTCAATGGAGGTTCATGGCAGGTGGTGGCTTTGGAAACTCAGGCTTGATGACCTGAGTCTGCACTAAGAGACAGCAGCCAAGATGGTCTGGCCTCTTCAGCAGTTTCAGCTTTTGTAGCTGGAGTCAGTCAGGGCCCCGCCCTCCAAGGTCAGGTGGGGAAAGGCCTGAAAGCCAGGGAGCAGGTTTTCCAGAACTAACGGCCAAGAAGGCTCAACAACGATGTATGGGCTTTGAATACTTCAGATGCGCCATATAAATCCTGGGTACTATTATAGTTACGTTAATCTGGGGCTTTTACAAATACATTCTATTTGGATAATCAGGAGAAACCTTTTTCACAAAGGCTGCAGTTTACCATTGCCAATGATTCCAAAACATTAGACTAGAATAGAATAATAATTTATTGGTCAAGTACTAACATACTTGGAATTTTGTTTCAGCTACATTGCAGTGTAAAAAAACTTCATACAAAGTGTGCAGAACACTATTTCAAGGTCACCAGCGGAGTGACTTCAGAACAGGTTGAGGTGGTTGTTGGTGCCTCTGGCGCCGACTGACTGGCACTAGTTGATAATGCTTGACTTTCAAACCTGCTATAAAATGATTCAGGTTGTTTGCCATTTTTTTGACCTTCTGGTGCAGAAGAAGATGTTGTCTCATATTCAGTAATGTTCTGTAAATTCTTCCAAAGAGTAGCAGAGTCCCTGTTTGAGAATTGAGCCTGACTCATAGGTTCGTTTTGCCACTTTAATCTCCTTCGTCAGTGCATTCCTAGCTTGGTTGTACAAACATCTGTCTCCTTTCCTGTAAACTCCCTTTTGCAGCTATACCTTGCAATACTTTCATCACTGGAAGGAATCCTTGATAATCCACAGTTGTCAAAAGGAGGACGCATTTTCATGGACCACTTGCTGCTGCATTGATCACAATCCAAAGTGGAAAACAGGGTCAACAAAAAGTTTCCAGGGCATCCAGCATGGGTGGGGTTTTAATAATAGGCTCTGTGGCAGGTGAGAAAATGATCCTGGCTCTTGTTAAATGTATTAGCTAAGATGGGCTGAAAGCTGCTGCTTTTTTCTCTCTTTTTTCCTTCTTGCTCAACAGCTGAAATGGAAACAGATTGTCTGAAGGGCAGATTGTTCTTTCCAAGATGACAAAGATCTTGTCAGCCAGTCTTCTAAATACAAGTAAATATGGGTCCCTTGGCATCCTAGATGAGCTGTCAAGTCTGCAAGGCACACAATGAACATTCTGGAGACATGGCGCTTTTTAAAGGGGTTTTATTTTGTTTGGGGGTTTGGTAAATACTAGGTCTGCGAATCAGTGTAAAACTGAAACATTAGAGATGAATCATTTAAATTGACTACAAATAATGGATTTCCTAGGACCACAAAATAATTTCATACATCTAGCGGGAGTGAGCCTAGTGGCAGAACTCCACAAACTCAGGCAGCTCTCTGGGCCACAGCACCCAAATAGCGCTCACCAGCACAACAACTGGGCCTTCTATTACAAATTTCAAAATGTCAATCCATAGCTGCCTACAAACAGGGTGTCTTATCAATGGAGAAGACGCAGCGCCATGGGCCTTCTCAAATCTGGATGTGGCCCTGAGAGATAGGCATTGAGCTTGGGGGAGGTAATACATAGGGGAAAATGTTGACAGTACCAAGATCTATACGGTACGTCTTCCAATTTCAGGCAGAATCAGCTGAAGCCTGACAATCCAGTCCTAGACACAGGAAGAATACAATAAAACCGCCTGCTATTTCCTCGAGTGGAAGCCTCATTCTCCACGCTGTCATCATTTCAGCAAGATGTTATATAAAAAACAGCAATTGTAGGAGACTCGGCTTTTTGGTGCTCTAGTGTTGCTTGTCTGGGAGAGAGAATGAGAGGTGGAGAGAGGGGGGGAGGGAGAGGGAGAGGGTTTAGTTGCAAGTGCTTTGCTAGGTAACCTTGTACAAGCTCCTTGGCGCTGGTTTGCAAAAACACCTGAGCATCCACCGTTTGTCGTCCATTTGGCATTCTGAGCCTTTCCCAGGCTCTGACAGTGTGTGCGAATTGGAATCACTTGGGGATTGTGTGAAGTCACTGAGCAGCCGCCTCAGTCTAAATACTGCTCAGCAAGAATTCAGCTTGTGCCCTTTTATTTTTGAAGCCCATGTCTCTCTACCGGTACAGTGGTACCTCAGTTTACGAACTTAATCCGTTCTGGAAGTCCGTTCTTAAACCGAAACTGTTCTTAAACCAAGATGCACTTTCCCTAATGAGGCCTCCCCCCGCCAGTGCCCTTCCACCATTTGGATTCCATTCTATTGGAAAATAATATATATATGATAAGAATAATATTGGAGAAAACTGGATATTGAAACCTGCTTAACCTAAATCATATATCCCAGTTTTATAGCGGCCCTTTAAAGTACGCTTCACGCAGAGTATACGCAGTCAGAAGTTGACCTGGCTAAGAAAAACACCACCAAGAGCATAGGGAATTATCTCCCTTATATGAAACCCCTTACTAGCTGCACACTTGTAAAAGTATGCAGATGAAAATATAAACGGTTGGGTTTCTTTAACTGAAATACAAACTGACTCTAAAGAGACTTTAAACTAAATATAAATGCTTTCTCTCTTAGCAACATTCCAACCTTCAACCCATTCCAAACCTCCCACAAACTCCCACATAACTCCCATTAAACTACCCAAGAATTAACAGCAAACTAGCATTATAACTAAGCAACTCTCATACTAAGATTCAACTAAGGAATCTCTTAAACTGAGAACAACTGAGAGAGTGATCTACTACGAGATGAATCAAACTGAAAGATCTAACTAAGAGATACAGAAGGCTTTCTGACAGAGCCTTATATACAAGAAGCAGAGCCCACGCCTGTGGGCAATTAACAGAAATTACCTGCACCTGTTTCTCTTAAACAGACAGTATTTACATTAGACCGGCTCTAAAGTAACTTGACTATTCAAAAAATCCAACACGTTCTTAGACCGAGGTAAAGTTTGCAAACCGGGACACTACTTCCGGTTTTGTGGAGTTCGTCAACCGAATAGTTCGTAAACAGGACTGTTCTTAAACCGAGGTACCACTGTATATTAATTTCCCGTTTTTCATGTGTGCAGCCTCTTTCTAGATCATGAGACAGCCAGCATGGTTTGTCTTTTTGCATCCTAGGTGCACAGTAAAAAAAAGGTAAAGGACCCCGACAGACAGTTAAGTCCAGTCACAGACGACTCTGGGGTTGCAGCGCTAATCTCAATTTACATGCCGAGGGAGCAGGCATTTGTCCGCAGAGTTTTTCCAGTTCATGTGGCCAGCATGACTAAGCTGCTTCTGGTGCAATGGAACACTGAAACCAGAGCAGTGCACGGAAACACCATTTACCTTCCCACCAGAGCAGTACCTATTTGGCGTGCTTTCGAACTGCTAGGTTGGCAGGAGCAGGGACCGAGCAACGGGAGCTCACCCCGTCACCCCGTTGTGGGGATTCGAACCGCCGACCTTCTGATCAGCAAGCCCAAGAGGCTCAGTGGTTTAGACCACAGCGCCACCCACGTCCCAGGTGCACAATGCCTAGCTAATACAGTGCTTTTTACAAATAGCACATAATCATAAAATGTATCTAATTTGGACCAAAGGTGCAGCATCTGAAGGGCACCTGGTTGGTGAAGACTGGCCTAGTTTTATCCAGGAATGTCTGGTGCTGAGCAGCATCTTCTCAAGAACTTTGCCCCCAAAGGGAATATTTCTGACTGGCTAATAGTTGTCAAAATTATTGTCCACAGATATGTTCCCGGGTTGGTCTTATAACTACATATTAATGCACTAATTTACATCTGGATCCAACTGATCACATTCCACACACAACCCCACTCCCTTGGCTTGATGTAATGATGCAGGATGCTCAAGTGTCAAGAACATCAGTGGTAGACTGCATCCTTAGGCTGTGGTATCTGTACTTCAGTCAAGTTAGTATGGCCTTAGGAACACCCTGTGTGCATTCTGCAAGAAAAAAGTGGCATCCAAATTTGAGCAAATGTAAGTGATTTTATTTGGAAAATACAGTACTATCTTGAAGGGTGAGATGGGGCAGACTCCTGCTATTTGGGAAAGCTCTGCTGGATGGCTTTATGTAGTGGTAGTGTTGGTGAAATCTTGATGGTGCAGCCCCATAGAGTAGTCCCTAAAGTGTTTTGTTTTTTGTGTGTTATTCACATGCTCAAGTTGTTGTAGCATTTCATTGCTGCAACCTTCTCAGTGTACCGGGAGACAATGGGGCTTTAAGCTAGACCATTCACCATGTCTGTCTCGTATGATCTGTTGTGTCATGTGATATTTTTGAATGGGCTAGGCACCGCATCAGTAGCTGAGGAGGTGGGACATCAGCCCGAAACCAACCAACCCAGTGGTAGAAAAAGGGACACACACACACACACACACACACACACACACACACACAGGCAGTTCATTTCATCCCACTGAAGTTCCAAAGCTTTCCCTGCCCCTCCCACTTCTACATCCCAGAGTTTACACTAAAACTGGCAAGCTGTACTTTGGCTAAAACTGAGCACTAAACGTGTAAACTTCATGTAAAAAGTAAAGGTAAAGGGACCCCTGACCGTTAGGTCCAGTTGTGACTGACTCTGGGGTTGCGGCGTTCATCTCGCGTTATTGGCCGCTTACGGGTCATGTGGCCAGCATGACAAAGCCGCTTCTGGTGAACCAGAGCAGCGCACGGAAACGCCGTTTACTTTCCCTCCAGAGTGGTACCTATTTATCTATTTGCACTTTGGGATGCTTTCGAACTGCTAGGTTGGCAGGAGCAGGGACTGAGCAATGGGAGCTCACCCCGTCGCAGGGATTCGAACTGCCAACCTTCTGATCGGAAAGCCCTAGGCTCTGTGGTTTAACCCACAGCACCACCCGCATCCCTTGTTGTTTTCTGCAATTCACATTACAGTGCATAAATTGCAGCTAGCTCTTTCCTAGACAAAATAAAACTCTGGATATTTGGTCACCTGCTACAGAAAGAGATTTTCTAAGTAAGTCATCTTGTTCCTTGATATTAATTCCAAAGGACCGAGTCAGCCTGACATTTTCTATCAGCTACCTTGCTTGTAAGAGGGAACTTTAATACACTGTGATATCATTAATAATGATGATGAATAGAGGTTCCTCAGCATGAGCCAGAAGTAGTGCAAGATTAAAGCTCTCCCTACATGCTGCTGCTAAAGAACGGAGACACTGACAGTATGCAGCATTAGTTGACTTCTGCGCTCCATCAGCCAGAGAAAATCCATCTACCAAGATGAATGACAGTTCCCAGTTTTCTGTCTCATTCTAGCGCAGGGATGAGCAACCTTGTTCAGCCCTGAAGGCCTTATTCCCTTGTGAGAGTCCTTCCAGGGGCTACATGCCAGGGGTGGGTGGAGGAACCAGAGGCAAAAGTGGGGTGGAACCCCATGTGTCACCTTTGTACATTGAAAGTCAGAGCTTCCTGCACTCGTCACACACATCTCTCTATACAGGCAAACAAAGAGTCACAAACACAGTTCAAGGACACATTCCAACCAGAAGATGCACTCAAGAAGGGTGCAGAGTAGGAGCATTGAGGGATGTACCCTGAGGATAGGAGATGTGGACGGAAGTGTCACAAGGGCCCGACAGAGGGACCTGGAGACTTTGAAGTTTCCTCAGCCCTGCTCTAGTGTAGCCAAGAAGCAGAACCTAGGACGCTTTGTACTGTAGGTGAAGAGATGGAGCTGCGAAGGTGGGCATGAGCTTGATTTGCATTCTCTTGGGGGGCAGAGAACATGTTCAGCCTCCACTCCAACGGTGTCTTCTAAAAGTGCACTTCTTTAGCTTTTCCTACCTTAGCCAGTGGTTGCCTATTATTCTCACAGAGAAAAGTGTACCAAGGGCAAAACATTTCCTCTCAATGTGATGCTAGATGGCCTAGCACCCCAAAAAAGTAAATAAATGGTGGGGTGGCTTTGTCCCATATATTAGATTTTAGAACGATAATTAAAAGTATGTTTCATATTAAGGTTTAGTTTTGCAGTCTTAGTTTAGCTTTCCAGTTTATGATTCAGTTATAAGGTGCATGTGGAAGGTGCCTTTCCTTCAGGTAACCACAGGAGTTCAGCAATGGTTAGAAGAGTGAGTTGCTTGCTGGGAGTGCTCTTCTCTGCCCCCTCCACCACACCACCTGGGCTTAGCCCTCATGAACAAGGAACCTCCTTACTGTGTATTTTGCCCCACTCTTAGAGGATCTAGATACCAGTAGGTAGGTAGGTGATACACACACACACACACACACACACAGAGAGAGAGAGAGAGAGAGAGAGAGAGAGAGAGAGAGAGAAACCATTCCTCATAAAGAGATGCATTTTTCTTCAGAAAACAGTTCATATTTATGTAGCACTTTAGAATGTTCAAAGATCCGCAGGTACCTTATCTCGTGAAGAAAGAATGCATTAATCTTGCAGATAGTGCCACAGCTTTCCACAGCTTCCTGTCATAGCTAAGGAAATTCTGCTCTTCGAAGAGGGGTTGGATGTCATTGAGGAAGGGAGAAACTAGAGGAAGCATCACTGCTTTGCCAGAGGGCCCCGGTGGGAGTCACAGGACTCAACAGTGATGTCACCTGCATGGCCTGATAGGGCCTGTATGCCCCTCAGCTTGGTCTCTGAGGACTCCTCTGAACCCTCAACAGCTTTTGAGGGCATTCCTCTTCTGCCACACCACATCCAAGGGGAGCATGAGCCTCTCCTGTTCTGCTTGAGCCAGTGCCTGAGAAATAGGACAGCCCCTTTAAACCCCAACAGTTTCATCAGGGGAGTCGAGCTTGGAAAAACCAACCAAACAGAATGACCACTTAAGCTGTGTTGGCTCTGGACCATCACTGGAGCAGCATCCCATTCTCACATCTCCTGTGAGTCTTTTATCCAGACCAGGCTTCCTCAAACTCGGGCCCTCCAGATGTTTTGAGACTACAATTCGCATCATCCCTGACCACTGGACCTGCTAGCTAGGGATCATGGGAGTTGTAGGCCAAAAACTTCTGGAGGGCCGAGTTTGAGGGAGCCTAATCCGGACTGCCCCTGAACCTAAATCCATAGTGAGCTGACCGTGGTCCTGATCTCCTGGGAACTACCCTAGCCTTGACTCCACCTGGAATTCAGTCACCCCTTGTGGACCCCAGCTTATAACGAAGAGGTAACCAACAACATTTGAAGGACCACACTAACCACAGGATAACTAGATCTGCACTTTCCCTTGTACACTAGAACCAAGTGCAGCTTTCCCCCATCTTCCTTTTGTTCTCCATTCTTTTTATACTCAACTACTAGTTTTGATATCATTTGTTTTAAAAAGTTGCATCATTGTATTAATTGTAAAACGGTATAATAAAAAAGGTACACTTGTGTATTTGCTGCATTTTTTTCTGGTTTCAGTAATCCAACAGCAAAAACATTGAAGCCCCACCCTAAATACCAGAAATTTTTTCTCAGTTATTTCTCTGGCTTCTCAGTTTCCAGCAGTGATTACCCTTCCACTTTAAAGCATATATTCAAGGCATAAGAAGCAGAAACTTTTTTAATGAGGTTTTCAGAAAGCAGTTCTGTGCCTAATAGCACTTTCTGCACTTCTGTAGAACTGCAGCAAAGTTGGAAGGCAAAAGAATGATAGTTGTAAGGTACAATGAACATACAATACACCAAAGCATTAGAAATGCTATAAATTATTGACTTTTAAAATTTAGTTATGTGTAGTGCAACCCTGCTCATGCTTTCTCACTATGTTCAATGGAGCTAAATCTTGAAAGTGTGCGTAGGACTATTAAACTAATCTGATTTCTGTTTTTAAGTGTGTGTGGAATGATTCATGGCTCCAGTATCTTATATGGGTGTGATGTAAGGTACAGAAACCATGAATAATGTGACAGATGCTTAAAATTAAAAAGCAGAGCAATGTAAGTTACTAAAATTTGGTTTTTAGAGCATTTATAGCTCTGCTGTAATTTAGATTCATTGTAGTTAAACTGACAATGGATTTATGGAAGGTTTCATACAAGAATGAAAATGGAATCATGTCTGTGCAAACTCTCAATTAGCCATAATTGACATGTCAGTGAGCTATCAAAGACATGCTAATAGTTGGTAAATAATTCCTTAATTAGGAACACTAATAGTAGCAGGTACAATAGAGGCATCACACAGCGTTAGGCAAGGAGTGATTAGCATAAAAACTTGAAATGTTATCCATGCACAAATAAGGGTTAGCCATTCCTTTGAATGAACAAGCCAATGTGTATATTGGCTTCATCAGAATAATACCAGTAATGAATGTATTCCAAAACCCATTCTCGTTTACTTTTGCAAATCATAAAGCACTTTTTTTCAATAATATTGTGAAGAACATTTGATTAGCCAGTTATTACTTCTGATACAAATAAGTAGTGGTTGCAAATGCAATAGATAAAATTGTTAGTTCATGCATGAGAAACTGAGTGCCGTGCTTTTGTGGGGGTTGTTACACATTTAAATAAAAATAAAATATCTTTCTGGAGAGAGAGCGCAAATTCTGTGCATTTTCCCCTTTGGAGATGCAGCAGAGGGAGCCGTTTGAATCCACACTGCTTCTGGGTGTTGTTGTTGTTGTTGTTGTTGTTGTTGTTGTTGTTGTTGTTGTTGTTTGGTGGGAGGTGTTTTAACTGCAAATGGTGTGAACAATTTGATTTTGAATCCATGGCATACTATAGCACCAAGTAGTCAGTTAAATAGTACATTTACATTGTGAGGAATGTTTACAGAATGCAGTTCTGCTGCCCGTAACTCTCCCATCACATTTCACAGTGGGGAGGAGGGAACCAAATTTATTTCACTTTCCTCTTTCGTTCCAGATATGGGATGCTGTTTGTGAGAGTGCACTTTACAATCTTTTTTTAAAAAAAAAAAATCTGTGGGCTCCGGGTTTTTTTTCTGTTTTCAGCATCTTCATCAGCTTCTGTTTCCTACTTTTGTCCTTCCTCTTCATCATCCTCTTCCGGTTCTTTCGGTTCTCCTTCCACCCTTCATCTGGCCCATTCTTCATGTTCTGATGAAGGGCTTCTTTCCATCCTTTCTCCATATCCCTTTGTATCTGGTGGCAGGTGCCCTGATCTTAGGACAGCAGCCTCAAAGGAAGCCGCAGCCCAACGTTCAAGCTTCATTTGCATGAACATGTCTGAGCATGTCTTTTATAAGAGGGTGCCTAGGGTTGATTTGCAATGCCTTCTCTTTTGGCATGCATAATAATATGTAGGAATTGTAGAGTCCGGTAGAGTCTGAGCTTTCACAATTCTTTCCATGTTGATGGGCCACACACACACACCCAACTCTGCAGAGACTTCGAAGGGCCTTCCCTTTAAAAGCTGGTTGGGTGTTAAAGCATGTCTCTTTGAAGGCCCGCCTCCAGCATCTTGTCAACTGATTGGTGCTGAAAGTGCACCTCCAAAAGAGGTTTCCTCTATTTAACTTTGGCAGACGTCGTGCCCCTCTGGGTCATTAGACCCAAAATAATCTTCAGTCCTTAACAAGCCACCTCCTGGTAATCAGAACAAAATTACCTTTCTGTCAATATCAAGCCCCATTTTCACTTGCAGCAACTCTGTAATAATTATGGTGCCCTAATTAAGCGCTATTACAGCGCTATTAGCATTTCATATACAAATCCTTTTTCCTGGGAGCTTTGAACATTGATACATTTTTACATTGCCATGCATTTCTGAACACTGATGCTTTTAATACCATATGCATCTCTCTCTCTCTCCCCTTTTTCTACAGTTAAAAAACAGGATTGTACAACAGTCTAATATTATTACATATTGTAATTACACACCCTAATTACATGATTGCATGCCTTTACACTAATTGCACAATTAAACGTCATTACAGCAATTACACGAATACATTTGAATCAATTAAGAATTGTCTTAAAATGCATGGGCAATTCACACAACAAACACATATACCATGTTTGTAACTCCGTTCCATTATCCCATCGCATCTGATGTTCCACCCCCTAGCTTCAGTTTCTTGCTTTCTTCAAAGTTTTCTTGTAGGTAGGTTTGCGAATGTTTAGGATATACTGGAGGCAGAACAAGCTGCTGTGCTCAAAATGAAAATGATCCTTTTGTTGTTATTTCTTCATTTTCTTACATTTATATCAGAATATTCATTTCAAGGCTGATCGCCGAAGAATTGATGCTTTTGAATTATGGTGCTGGAGGAGACTCTTGAGAGTCCCATGGACTGCTAGAAGATCAAACCTATCCATTCTTAAGGAAATCAGCCCTGAGTGCTCCCTGGAAGGACAGATCGTGAAGCTGAGGCTCCAATACTTTGGCCACCTCATGAGAAGAGAAGAATCCTTGGAAAAGACCCTGATGTTGGGAAAGAGTGAGGGCACTAGGAGAAGGGGACGACAGAGGACAAGATGGTTGGACAGTGTTCTCGAAGCTACGAACATGAGTTTGACCAAACTGCGGGAGGCAGTGGAAGACAGGAGTGCCTGGCGTGCTATGGTCCATGGGGTCACGAAGAGTCGGACACGACTAAACGACTAAACAACAACAACAACATTCATTTCAAATAGTTTTTACACTTGTTTCAGTATTCTTCAGGCATCCCTAATCTAGAATGCTGTGCAGAACCCCACAAAAATATTGTTCCTGTGTTGTGTGGCTCGCTAGAGGAAAAATGCATGGTCATAATACTGGCCATTATAGCACTGCTGGTGCCACTACCCTGTTTCTCATATTTTAAGACATACCCATAAAATAAGCCATAGCAGGATTTTTAAGCATTCAAGGAATATAAGCCATACCCCGAAAATAAGACATAGTGATAGGCGCAGCAGCAATGCCGGCCGCGGCAGGAGGAGGAGGAAAAAAATAAGACATCCCTTGAAAATAAGCCATAGTGTGTTTTTTTGAGGAAAAAATAAGTATAAGACGTGTCTTATAATATGAGAAACACGGTAGATAACCCGATGGGCAAGGAGGTGGAGCAGCTATCAGCTGCCACCCCCCAGCTGTGAGTGGCCTTCCATAGCAGACCATGTTCCCCAAGTGGCAACAGATGCAGGGAAGGCAGACAAGGTGTAGGCCCCGGTGGCATGTGGGCCCTGACAAATGTGCCATTCTGCCAGGTGCTGATTCCAGGCCTGTTTCGTTCACATGAGCAAAGCTGACCCTGTTCTTTCATGGGCAAGTGATCTGTGGGGATTCCTGCTCCTGAGATGATGGCTTCTTTGTGTATCTTCAAGAAAGTGGTTTAGGCCTTGAACATGCTTTTTCTTAGCACTGAGCATAACTGCTTAAAGCACAACAAGCGTGCCTCGAGAGATAAGCACATTTCTTTTCATGGAGCAATCCTTCTTTCTCTTGAAGGTGCCAATAAAAGCCTCACTCGAGATAAAGATGCCGTCTTCAGCTGGCCTTAGCGGTTGTTATGTTTTATGCAGTTTGTTCTCTTTAAGAGATGTTTCCGCAATTGCATAATCTACCCAGCATTGGACATTTAGAGCCTTCTTTCCAGATCGTCCCAAATCGTATAACTTTCAGCAAGGCTCATGCCATCCCTGTCACATCCACAGGTTTACTGGATAGGGAAGTAGCTACAAATGGGAGCAATCCATGTCACCATTCTCCCCTGCTGCCTTTAGGGGATCAGGAGCAGCAGAGTCAGTGAGGAGGAGCATACAGTAAATCACATGAAGTAAGTGGGCTTACAGTACCTCTTTATTAGAAGAAGGATCTGTACAGGAGCGTCTGGCCTAGTTGTAAAGACTGAATGTCCCTGCCTTTCTGACAGGTGTCTAAATCCCACCTCTCCGCAGGGCTCTTCCCAAGCAATCTGAGACTGTGCCTGCATGCCTTCCTTTGCTTTACCCCCTGTGATGATTTGGTCTGGATTGGTGATTTATAACCACAGCAGTGTGACCTTTGGGCATAGCTGCCAAGTACCCCGTTTTTCCCGGGAAACCCCCGTTTTTACTTACCTTTTCCCGGTGGTCCCCCGTATCACTTCGTCTCCCGTTTTTCTCCGTTATTTTCTCCTGCCGGCGGCCATTTTTTTTCTGATTTGCCCTTCTATGGGCACCAAAAATGGCCGCCGGCGGCTTCAAAAGTCGCATCTACGCATGTCCGGAAGTGCATAGACGCGACTTCCGGTGTCGGCGGCTGCCATTTTTTGTGCCCATAAATGGGTGGAGCGACACCGGAAGTTGCATCGACGCACTTCCTGACATGCGTAGAAGCGACTTTCGAAGCCGGCAGCGGCCATTTTTGGTGCCCATAGAAGGGCAAAGCGACACCGGAAGTTACTGGTGTCACACGGCTGCCGGTCCCGGATTCTGCAGTCCGGGACTTGGAAGGTAAGCCTTTGGGTGGCTGGTGGGTCAGAGCTTGCAGAGCGCTCAAGCCATGCCCCCAGCCGTAAACGTTTGTGTGAGTTTCTCCCACAGCGTGGCTGTTTCCAAGATGATTTCCCTTCGGGGTGGGAGGAATAAATATGATGTTAATCATTTGGACAAGGGCACTAGGTAGGCCAGATCTAGTCATTGAGTATTTAATTAAGCGTATTTAGGACCGTTACCACCAGAGGTTAGGGGAAATGGGGAGAGAAGGAAAGCTTCATTATAAGTGCACATCGAGAATAAGGCTGGCAGTTGACTGCTGCAACTAAGGGGTGCATTGATTTATAAATCAAACCTCCTTGAAAAGCTTGGGGGCCGTGATAACTGGCCACCATTCTCTGGGAATCCCACTATGCAATGTTGACAGAACTGCATCATGTGGAAATTGACTTCCCTGAATTCATCTGTTGTAATGGCAGGCCTCCGTTTTACCATGACACACATTTCCCAGTCCTCTCTGTGCACCTCTTACTCATTTGTAAAGTAAGATAAAAAGGTGTGCATGTATGTCATTGGTAACATGGGGATAGGTAACCTGCATCCCTCCAGATGTTGATGGAGTCCTGCTCCTATCAGCCTCTCCCAGCATGCCCTCTGGTTAGGGATCATGGGAGTTGGAGTCCAGCAACATTGGCAAGACTGCAAGTGACAGAGGTCAGTCACTAAATGGGATGAGTTAGAAGCTCCTTGTGCATCCCCAATGGAGCAGTCATTACATGGTTTCCAAAATGGGTGCAAAACAATGCTTTTAAGTCTCGCTTCATAACATATGTGCAGCGTTAGTAAGTAAAACTTTAGCAGCTTATGGAAATTGCTTGGGCTTTATACTGTAGTTCCTTAGTCTATTTATATTTTAAGGTGACAAGAACTCACCCCCCAATGAAATTTCATGAGATGGTATGAAAATAGAAACAGGCAGTTTCACATCATATATTCCCAGCTGAGGTATGATTATATTTTTCCTATTTTGGTACTTATATGGCTAACTTATATGGTGCCTGTTTGTTCCACTCACACAGGGAAAGCAAATGGGAACTTCAGGCTAGAGTGGGGGGAGGGATGATAGCTTCAAACTCGGTAGAGATATAAAATGTTGATATAAAGTAGTGCAGGGGAAAAGGATGTTTAAAAACTCTTCCCATCGCAATGTCTCCAATATGACCACCCCCAAAAGGGAGATTAAATCATGGATCCCCCACAGTCTCACTTGGTTGCATTCTTAACATTTCTGCAGAATCAGAAGCACAGCTAAGCGTTCAACGAAGCTATGCCCCTTAACCTTGCAGCTTTCTGGTTTTCAGCATTTAATTTTCTCAAGGATTAAGTACCATTTGAGTCTGGCTTCTTTCTCTTCGGGAGGTTAATTCTTGATTATTTCTATTGCTTCCCTTAATGAAAAGAAAACAAGGAAATCAAAGTTAACAAGCATCCATCATAGGTGGATTAAAAAAGAAAGAAAGAAAGAAAGAAAGAAAGAAAGAAAGAAAGAAAGAAAGAAAGAAAGAAGACAAATGTCTATTAATATTTATGATTTGTCTTCATCTAGTGCCAAAACTGCCGCTGAGATGTTTATTTCAATTGGAACCAAGTACACCTAAATTTGTATGGGTCCAACCCAATGTATGCAAAGCCCTTTGAATAAAATAAGGCACTATAGAAATATGTCTCATTATTTTTAGACTTGTTTGCAAGGCTGGATGGGGTGCCCTATATAAGCAGATTCTCCCTGCCCGCCCCCCGCCCCCAGAAAGTTTGGCATTTAGGTGGCATTGCTAGATTTCACAACATCTTTCTAGACAACAACACAATTATTTTCTTCAGCCATTTGATAAGTACAACTGGGTTTCTTTTATCTAAACATGTTAAAAATCCATACAACCAAAAATGTCATGGGCAGTTAAACGTAAGAAATGGTAGAATCTAAAAACTAAACAACCGTCCCCTGGGGAATCAGTGGCACCCATCCATCTCCCTTAAATTCCCTTAAAACAACCATGATTTGCAAAAGCAGTCAACAATGCTGCCTCTAGAGAACTTTAATACACTTCCACTAGTCAAACAGAAATTAACTGAGATTAAAAAAAAGAACAAATAAACCAGAGATCTGTTCTGATGCAAGCTCTGACTTCAGCAGAGGCCAGGGGAGCGAATCCTGGACAGTTCCTTGCAGAGCTCAGGCTGAATGAGGGCAGCGCTCAGAGGCTGTCTCCGCTACAGCCATGCTCAGGCTGAGCCTTACATAAAAGCTGCAGCGTTCAAAGTGCTTTGCCTTTACTGAGAGGTTCCTCTTTGTTGAGAAAAGGACATGGCCTTCACTAGACATTTAGTTCTGTAGGGCAGGAGAAGTGCATGGCTCCATTCCCTGGGGCACATGGCGTCCTTAGGCCAGAGAAGTACTGGTTGTACACAGGTTCCTTTTGAAGAAGTGTTTCCACTAGTTGAGGTGCTTCTAGTCCTGGCCCTGAGGGCATGGGATGTTCTATCATAGCTTTCCTCGGAGGCTCTTTTCACACAAGCACCCTTCATCCCTGTTAAGATGGCTTCGGTTCTTCGTTGCATTTAACACAAGCACTATTTTTTTGCCATTGCAATTACAAAGTGCCCATCTCCACAGGCCAGTTTGGAAGTATGCTTTAACAAACATACTTTAAGAAACCCCATCCCCCCCCCCCGTGTGGTTCACTGACCACCTCTGAGTAACAGAAAGCCACCTCATTGACAGATGGGATGTTCTGGGGCAATTCCATTTATTTCCTCGTGAAAACCCTGCTTTATTTCCCTCCTCCAGACTTCTGTCTTCCTTTATTGCTAAGGATGCCATTTGGAAAGCCTTTGTGGCCTGAAGCATCTTATTTCCCGTTCACTTTCCCCTTGATTAATGTCCTTCATAAGCTGCTTGTCTGTGTCAGTGCATTCCATAGTAGTTACCCTACAAGACACCTCCCTGTGGATTCCTCATTTAAAGAAGCTTCTTCCACTGGGCCCACCCCCCCAATCCCCTTCTGTATCACACCTGTGACTTTGGAATATTTTGTAACAGCACAGGCATTCTAAATTGATCATCCAATTAACTTTCTGCATAGCCTCCGTTGGAAAGTGTTTCCACAGGTTGCTGTAATTGAAATTAAATCAAAATTTTAAAGTGTAAATCGTGTCACCCAGAGTATAATGGATTAATCACAGAAAGGAGATTTGCAGGTAGCATGTTTAAAATGAGCAAGACGTGAAGCTGTGCGGTACATATTTAAAGGATGGATATTAACCAAATAGGAGAAAATATTCTGTACTGAATCCTTCCAAGAAAGATGGCTTTTTCTTAAATTTTCTTTTCCCTGAGAGGGGTCTTATCTCCACTTCTAGTGTTACCATTTTGTCTGCAGTTTTAGGGAAATGGTATTAAGCATGTGGTTCCACTGGTTAGAGTGTCAGGCTAGAACTTGGGAGACCCTGCTCAGCCATGAAACTGACCAGTCACCTATTCTCAGGCTGACCTGCCCCATAGGGTTCTTGTGAAGAAGAAAAAATGTGCGAAGGACAATGCACTCTTTTTTGAGCTCCTTGAATGAAAGGCAGGATATATACGAAATACAGAATTCTCTACAAAAAGTCCATCAAAGGCTATCTCCATGAGACGATAATAAGTATATTTACCCATAAATAAATCTCATTCAGTTCAGAGTGATGAGGTGTGCAGCAAAGGTCACTCCATTTGATAGAAGTCTCTCCATTTAATGAAGTAGCACTTTCTCTCTGCCATCATTATACCCAAACTGGCCTTTTGTCATTTCCTGTTCCCTTCTAGCCATGGGCATTAATGAAGTGGTCCTTTGACGAGATATTTCCTGTTCTCCGCTAGCTGTTCGCCCTGAAATTCCTTAATTTTCCTTTTCAGCAGTTGCTTGTTCATGCATTTTAATTTCATTTTTATTGAAGCAGTTGTGCTTTAGTGAAAATAAAATATAATTGAGCATATGCTGTGGCTCCAAAGAGGAAGTGAAGAATTGATGGGCCTGTGGCAATCAATATGGGGGGAGGGGGGAATCAGGTGAGCTGTCTAAAAAGGCAGGGCATCACAGAGTATGTCATCAGCTCCCTCCCTGACCACATCTCCCCAACGGATACTTTGGTAGCAGCAACAGCACTCTGTCATAACCGAGAAAGCACCGTTAAGAACTTTGCCTTTCCAAAATATACAATTTGTAGACAATTCCACAGGCATGTATGCTTACCTGTCATCACTATACTAATGTCCGCAGAGATTTATAACTGTGGCAGACTTAGGGTTGCTGAGCATCGAAAGCAGATCCCATAGCTGCCAAGTTATCCCTTTTTTAAAGGGATTTTCCCTCATGGTGAATAGGCTTCCTCGCGAGAAAAGGGAAAACTTGGCAGCTATGGCAGATCCTAAGGGGAAAGATGCCGTGCTTATTACTGCTGTGCCTGCAAAAACTCTTTTGGACAATTAAATGGGCTGCTCGTTCTATGAGAAAGACACAAATCAGCAGGTATACCATTAGCTTTGCCTAGCTCCCTCTCAACAGATGCAGGGTTTTCAAGCACTTCAGATAACTGTGGACAAAAATGGTAGTGGGATGGCCATGCACATCACAGACAATGATGTCTCTATTCATTTATCACCAAGGGAGGGGGAGAACCTTAGGCCTGGGAGCTAAATGCCTCTCTTCCTAGCTCTCACAACCCTTCCCAGACCACCCCACTCCCTGGCCTTGAGTTCTGATAATGCATCTTGCTTACCTGGATAAGAGAACAGAGAGGGGTGCAGGAGGGTTGAAACTAGCTTACTGGGCAAAGTTAAACTCTACATTGGTTCCTCCACCCCAGGCTGAAATAAGCTTCCCAATTACACATGGGTGTAGACAGGGGGGGCAGGAGGGGGCAGCTGCCCCCCCCAGAAGCAAAAAATTATTGTATTTTACAGACCATAACCAATACTTTGCCCCTCCAAAAACTGAAGTGGAAAGGGCTTTGCTTTAGCAAGAGCAGCTCTCCACTTGCTGGGGGCGGGAACACAACTGTAACAAAAACACATCAAATAAATAAAGCAAAGTGGCTACCAGTACTTAAGCAGTTAAGACAATGGAGCAGAATATCCCTTCAGGCAAGGTTCACCCTATTCACCCTATTGTTATTCAGTGGGAGTTGTTAATGGGCATTCAGGGATCGCATTAACAGTTCTATTGGCGATTTAATGAGGGTGCAGAGGATTCAATTTGACTAAGGTGGCCCTGCAAGGCTAAAAGGAAGTGAATAAGAAGGGGGGGGGCTGTAGCTTTGATAGACACAGTGATGTTTATAAAAAGCATTGGTGTTCCAGTCTGCCCCTCCTCCTGCATCTGTATACTGTAAATCAGGGGTGGCCACCTCCCAAGAGACTCTGATCTACTCACAGAGTTAAAAACTGGGAGTGATCTACCCCCTTTTGGGGGGTTCAGGTCAAAGCTGTTGAGTTTTTTTAAGGGGGGGAAGCCCTGTTTTGGGGGGTTTAGGTCAAACTTGTTGAGCTTCTTTTAGGAGGGAGGGAGGCCCATTTTTGGTTAGGGCTTCAGGTCATAGTTCAGCTTTTTTTAGGGAGGAGGAAAAATTTGGGTGAGCTTTTTTTAGGGGTGCCAGTGATCTAGCAGTGATCTACCACAGACATCCAGTGATCTACTGGTAGATCACAATCTACCTGTTGGACGTGCCTGCTGTAAATCAAGCAGAGAGAAAGCTGCTTACAAGGCTCCTGTACAGGTGTACCGGTATCTTCCTCTTGCTGCAGAGTTCTAGCATCACAGCGTCACCCAGAGGCACCCACAAATGTGAGTTATCCCTCTCTCTATTTCTTCCTTCCTTTCCTCCCTCTTCCATCCTGAATAAAATACTGGGGGGGGGGGCAGATAAGCCCCACATAGAAAGCCCATCAACATGGGGGGGGGAGGACTCTTAAAAATACAGTATTTACCAGTAATTTCTTTGGGGGGGGGAGGCACCTAGGCCTCTAGGAGTTGGCTGCTATGCCTAGGACAATTCAAGAAAGCAGAATCATGCATATGCTATGGTAATATATCAATAGAATCATGGAATTGTAGTCGGAAGGGACCACAAGGGTCATCTAGTCCAACCCCCTGCAATGCAGGAATTTTTCCCCAATGTGGGGCTTGAACCCACAACATGGTTGAAATATTATGCTGATATGCAGCAACGCCTCGGAGCCATCGAGACTGCGGCCCTGTCTTGCCTTGCCCTCGCCTGCCCTGCCACCCCCTCTCCCCTGCCCGACCCTCCCATCCTCTTGCTGCAGAGTTCCAGCTTCACAGCATCACCCAGAGGCACCCACAAATATGAGGTATCCCTCTCTCTATTATTCCTTCCTTCCCTCCCTCTTCCATCCTTAATAAAATACTGGGGGGGGGCAGATAAGCCCCACATTGAAAGCCCATCAAAATGGGGGGGTGACTCTTTCAAATACGGTATTTACCAGTAATTGGGGGGGGGAGAGGCACCTAGGCCTCTAGGATTTGGCTGCTATGCCTAGGAGTAGGACAATTCAAGAAAGCAGAATGATGCATATGCTATGGTAATATATCAATGGAATCATAGAATTGTAGTCGGAAGGGACCACAAGGGTCATCTAGTCCAACCCCCTGCAATGCAGGATTTCCCCCCCAAGGTGGGGCTTGAACCCACAACATGGTTGAAATATTATGCTGATATGCAGCAACGCCTCGGAGCTGTCGTGACTGCGGCCGTGCCTTCCCTCGCCCTCACCCGCCCTGCCACCCCCTCTCGCCTGCCCGACCCTCCCATCCTCTTGCTGCAGAGTTCCAGCTTCACAGCATCACCCAGAGGCACCCACAAATATGAGTTATCCCTCTCTCTATTTCTTCCTTCCTTCCCTCCCTCTTCCATTCTTAATAAAATATGGGGGGGCAGATAAGCCCCACATAGAAAGCCCATCAACATGGGGGGGATGACTCTTTCACATACGGTATTTACTAGTATTTTGGGGGGGGAGGCACCTAGGCCTCTAGGAGTTGGCTGCTATGCCTAGGAGTAGGACAATTCAAGAAAGCAGAATGATGCATATGCTATGGCAATATATCAATAGAATCATAGAATTGTAGTCGGAAGGGACCACAAGGGTCATCTAGTCCAACCCCCTGCAATGCAGGAATTTTTTCCTAAGGTGGGGCTTGAACCCACAACATGGTTGAAATATTATGCTGATATGCAGCAACGCCTCGGAGCCGTCGTGACTGCGGCCGTGCCTTGCCTTGCCCTCGCCCACCCTGTCACCCCCTCTTGCCTGCCCGACCCTCCCGTCCTCTCCAGCCAAGCAGGGTAGCCGCCGCCGTTGCCAGCCCCAGAAGCACAAGGTGGCCGCTGCCGCCGCTGCCGCCACCACGATGTCGTCAGGCCAGCTGGCCCTGTAGCCCCGCCCACGTTCCCACTTTGTGGCCCCGCCCCTGAATGATCATGGCTTGCCCCCCCCCTAGTTTTGATCCTGGCTACGCCCTTGCAATTACACACTCTGTCACATCACCCTCAGTTTTGGGGAATGTGTGTGCACTCTCAGTTGTCTCTAGCCATACCTGCACTTGTGATTTAAGAGTATTAATCCAACAAATACCTGCCTTTTTTCTTGAGTGAGTGATGGAGACGGGAACTGCTTTCTTCAAACGGTAAGTAGTGGTTGGCATTGTACATGCACAACTTCTCTTTTGAGAACTATCTTCTGATCTGCTTCTTGTTTCCCACTTGGAATAAGCAGAGAGCATCCCATGGTTATTCACAGCAGGTGTAAAATGGAGGCTGATCTATAAGTTCAGAGGGCCCTGCATGAGACATTCCTCAAATTTATTTGGATTGCTTTTTGTTTTCTTATACAGTATATTCTGCCAAGCTCTTGGGATGGAGGAGAAAACGGGGTGCTTTTTTGTTCTACTTTGGACAAATCAATTTAGTTTGCAAAGTGACCTGGGGTATCAGCTAGGATTCATTATTTCTACCCTCCTTACCTCTTCCCAGGGCTAGGAAATAATGATGATTTCTGTTTCGGTGCTATGTTTCTTTTCAGAAATAGCTGTGGTGTCTGGGTAGACAGGGCAAAGATTACCTCTCTAAGGGATAGCCCCTGACAGCCATGAAAAATCAGTAGAGACATGCCAGTCTGTGCTAACCAGGAATGCACAGAAACAGAAAGAATTCAAGCCACTCTTTCCTTGCAAGATCTCACCATAGAAGACTGATATCCTGCTTGTCAGATTCAGTTGAACGTTTTCTGCCGGGTCACACCAGACTGTCAAGCACAGCATTTTCTTTGAAACTTTTTATTAAGGCATTATCGCAGCAGCAGCAAAGCCTATCTGTTGGAGATGCCCAAGCCCTGGATTTCCTCCATCAAGCAGGTGATTAGATTAGATCAATAGCTCACAAGGCCCTTCTCCAACTCAGTGATTCTGTGGATATAACCAGAGAATTGTATCATAAATTGCTTATTCAGTGCCAGGGACAAAACTTTTCATATTTTTTGGTTACCGTAGGAGTGTATGGACTATGGTAACATGAGTTTTGCATATATCTACCATCCTATGAATTTTTTGTTTATTCACTGGAAAGTTTGGCAGTGAAGACCTCTGGATAGGCACCATGAATGAGCCACTGTGCAACCCACTGGTCATCACCTTAACACCCATTGTGGTTGAAACATCACCCAAAGATGCACACCGAACTCCTCTTGCTTCCCACATGCCTTTGCACTCATCAGCCCTGTTTGGGAAAGGCAAATCCCACTGACATTCTAGATACCTTCTTTGCTTCAGGAAAACATAGAAAGCTGCCTTATACGGAGTCAGACCATTGGTCCATATAGTTCAGCATGGTCTCCATGACTGGCAGTGGCTCTTCTGGGTTTCCCAGCCCTACCTGGCAATGCCAGGGATTGAACCAAGGCTCTTCTGAATGCAGAGCAGATTCTCTACCAATGACCTTTGGCCCGTCCCCCTTCCAAACCCTCCTCTGCATCACCAAGTATTTGAGAGAGATCCCAAACAATAATTCTGGATTCTGTCCACTCTCAGCCTTCCTTTGTGGCTTCTGCTTCCCCTTGGAATACACATAAGGCACATTGCAGAAATTCATTGTTGACAAACTATGCCAGATCTGCCTCCCCCCAGTAATTAGCTAGTTTAAGGAGCACACTTGTTTGTTCCTACACATCTCTGCCTCCAGGCAGCCATTTTGAAACGAACCCCTTCTAGTCTCCCTAACGTAAGATTTTTATTCAGTATTCCTATTCACAGCAAGCTAATTAATCTGAGACTTGACATTACTGGAATCTACCTACGCTTGGGTCTTATATTGGCTTCCTACTGTGCAGAATGTTGATTATCTTGGGCAGTTCTCTAGATATATTACTTATTGCTACCTTTTGTAGATGATAGATGCTGACAATATGCTGCAAATTTTTCTAGGGCACCCATTATAATTGGGGAGCTTGAAAGTAAATCTTGAAAGAGAATATATTTTCTCTCAAAGTCAAGAACTCATGTAGCACTGAAGTGCACTGTACAGTTTCTGTGAACTCTAAAATCCCAGTTGCACTAGTGCCCTTTCAATTAAACTGTAAATGTATCAACATCCTTTCATCTTTATTTCTAGCCATTAATAGAATCTGTGTTGAATCTTATGTACACATTTGTGGAAGTCAGAATAGCCAAAGAGGTCCCTGGAATTATTAGTTTGATTTTATTTCCTTTCATTATTGGGAGATGTGAAATGTGCAAGCAATCAAAGGCAAGCAACCAGAAGGGAGCATTCTCCTTGCACTGTGCGCAGCAGTAGAAGTTTTACAGAGACACCGTCTCTAAGTGAAGCTATCTGGTCACTAGGCATCTTGAATTTACAGTGCTCGAAGCTTTTCAATGATTTCTTAGAATCATAGAATCGTAGAGTTGGAAGAGACCACAAGGGCCATCCAGTCCAACCCCCTGCCGAGCAGGAAACACCATCAAAGCAATCTTGACATATGCCTGTCAAGCCTCTGCTTAAAGACCTCCAAAGAAGGAGACTCCACCACACTCCCTGGTAGCAAATTCCACTGCCGAACAGCTCTTACTGTCAGGACCTTTAGCACCTTTGTTGCACACACTGTTTCAATCTTACGCTTTTACTGAAGCTTTTTTCCCCAAATCATATGCTTTCATCTTTAGCCAATCGGCAGCCAATGGCGACTAACCTCTCCCATTTGACCAACCCGAATCAACGCAGAGTGAACACGCGAGCAAGACTGAATGAGCTACTCTTGGCAATACTGCAAGGGAGATTCCAGAAAACGCCACTCATAGGGAGACTACACCCCTGTGGACAGAGACAAATAGAATCAGTAGCACATGTTTTTTGTTTTGTACTGCCCCTGGTATCAGACAATTCAATCCAAGTTTATTAATCGGTTGCTAGTAGGGAGTGTGTTATGTACTGAGCTGAATCATAGATCAATAGGATCCAGAATCAGCAGTCTGATTGGTCCCCAGGAGCCACCCAATCCAACTCCAGGTGGAAGTGAATCCGCAACCTGATTGGCCTGCAGGAGCAGCCAATCAGGCGGCTGGCAGAAGTGAATCCGCAACCTGATTGGCCTGCAGGAGCAGCCAATCAGGCTGCTGGCAGAAGTCAATCCACAAACTGATTGGCCCACAGGTGTAGCCCTGAAGTAGCCAATCACGCAAAGCCCATTGTGTAACTAATGTATATAAGCAGGTGGTTTGGGGAAAAGGTCATTCTTCTTCTCTTTGATGACTACGAGCTGAATAAAGAGCATGAAATTCACTCTCGACTCCGAGTATATTTCAGAGTGGCATTCAGGCAAATGGAAGGGAGCCTTCCTTAGGATGGGGATAAGATGGCAATAGTAGCCAGGTTTCTGCAACAAGCAGTGAGGATATGCAACATTAACTTAACTAAGTATTAACTAGGCAGTTTTTATTTTTACAGAGCTACAGATTAATTTTAAGAAGTGTGCTAAGATAAAAAAAGAAAGAAAGTCAATAGGAGCCAAATTAGGTAGCTTTCCCTGGGAATTGGAGGACACGTTCCCCCAGATTAAAAAAACAAACAACTCTCTGATTCCATTGCTGAATGGACAGTTAAGGAGTGTGTTATATCTGGGGAGAAGAGAGAAGAGGAGAGGCAGCTGCTTGTGTTGTGTTGCTTCTGTCTCTGTGTTATTGTGGTGTCATCAGCAGAGGCATGTCAAGGAGGTAAGCAACTGTCCACATTTAAAATGTTGATATGCATAGTTTATTGGCAGGACTCCACACAAAACTCGACTTGCTTTCCTAGCAGCTGTTATTTGCTGGTCATAACCAGCAAAACCCTCCCCTTTCACAAAGTTCTGCAGAACAGCAAGCACTTTTGGCATCGACCCACATTTGTGTTGCAGTATAGAGAAGGTAAAGAACACCAGGAATCTCCCTCTGCCACCCAGAAACGATTCCTGCCATTCCTTGCCTTCTCCAAACTGTTGTTTGCTTTAGTTCTGAATTATAGCTAACAAGATTCTGATAGATTAGAAAGCATCCAATCTTCTCTCCTGCACAAGCTTTTTTTCCTAAAGTGCTGTAAATTGTGCCATAGATTTGTAAAGCATCACTTAGATTTGGTATCCTGTAAGTGCCCTTAAAATTAATTTTGTCTTGAATGTGTCCACATGCCAATGAGTTTGACATAAGCCTCTCAATTTTATGCTCCACTAAAAAGAGTGCGTGGAATGGAAACAGTAAATCAACCTCGGAATTTGCAGAGGTGGCTGCTCAGCTATGAAGAGCCTGCTCTGTATAAATTGATTTCTTTAACAACTGATTTGGATAACAAAAAAAAGGTGACCTAAATATTCCATGGTGTTAAGCTTGCAACCTTAGAAAATCTTAACCTTGAAACCCTGGATTTGATCAAGGAGTAACCAGGAGACAGCCATCCAGACATTCAAGGGAGAAATTATCTGAGAGTTCGCATAGAATCTGATATGTTTGTACGTTTCTTTTGCAGGTGAAACCCTGAGAAGAGGGAATAGATCATAAAATAAATAAATTCACTCTTTTCCATTTCATCCGCTCCATTTGCAGGGTTCTGGTTTCTACTTAAAGGTATTGAATAGAGGAGTCTATGCAAAGACTTGCAAAACAATGACCCCAAAACCAATGGGGTTTTTTGTGTCAGGGTATGCAATGGACAGAAGCAACCAGCCTTCTTAAAAATCAAAAGAAAGATTAAAAGCACGTCTTAAATGCATCCAAATCAATTAGGAACAGTAAGTGGATAAAATTAAGAAAGAATTTGTGCTTTTTAATCAACAAATTGTTTTTTTAATTAAGAAACAAATTGGCTTTTAATAGTTTTATTAAATATCAGGCACAGCACAACTGAACCAGGCAGTATCTTAAAAGATAGTGATGGATGCTCTGCTTCTTGTAATTAGATGAATTAGATAAGCATTATAAATTGAAGTTAGCACATCAAAAATGAAAATGAATTATCATTCACTGCTTACACTTCTGTAGACTCAAATGAACGGAATGAGTAGAAGGGTTGAGTAGCTTCCTATTTGCTGTTTTGTGTTTGTTGTAAAATATTGTATACTTGAATAAAGTACCATTTAAGTACCTTAAAATATATTTCTTTGAAAGGGCATCTACTATTCAGAAGCATCATTTAATATTATCTTTAAATGTTAGTGGTTGTTTGCCATACTTTATTTTGGTATAATAGCCCAGTCTCAAAGTATACAGGATAATTATTCATATCTGAACATTTTGCACATGTGCAAGAAGTACAGCTGGTAGACGACTCTTAGTAAATAATAATAATAATAATAATAATAATAATAATAATAATAATACCCCACCCTCTGACTGGGTTTCCCCAGCCACTCTGGGCATCTTACAGCATATATAAAAACATAGTAAAACATCAGACATTAAAAACTTCCCAATACAGGGCTGCCTTCAGATGTCTTCTAAAACTCGTGTAGTTCCTTATCTCCTTGACATCTGAAGGGAGGGTGTTCCTCCACAAGGAGGGCACCACTACCAAGAAGGCCCTCTACCTGGCTCCCTGAAACTTCGTTTCTTGCAGTGAGGGAACCAGTAGAAGACCCTCGGAGGAGGACCTCAGTTTCCGGGCTGAGCGATGGGAATGGATACACTCCTTCAGGTATACTGGGCCAAGGCTTTATTTGCACCCAGCACACCTAAAATGTAAGATATACAACAAAGGTTGAATGCACATATGATTTTCTAATTGTTCCCCCTCAAAAGGTGGGTAGGCAAATGCTATGTCAGCCTTCCCCAGCCTTCCAGCTGTTTTGGACTACAACTCCCATCAGCCCCAAAATGTCGAAAACAGCTGAAGGGCACCAGAAATGTCCATGCATGTACATACATATAGCCCTTGTCACAGATTATGTTTTAGGCGTGGTGGGGCTTAAAACTATAAATACCCATTCAGGTTATGCCTAAACCTAAGAGAACAATATCTAGGATTGAGAAGTGATGAGTGTAATCCCTGCCAGAGAATAGAGCACATGGTAAATCTACTGTGGCCCCCACATAATAAGGTTTGTAAATAATACAAACATGTTGTCAGAACCAGGCCTAGTCAGTCCAGAGGCTTCTTAACTGCCCTTCTGAGACCTCAGAACACAGCAGTCCACAGTACCTCATTGGGCTGACCGAAGACACCTTGGCCCCTGAGGCAAACCACAAAATAGCAGCTCTTCCCTACTAGAGAAGAAGGGGCAAACGTAGATCTGCACTGGGAACAAGGGGAAAATAAAGACCTAGATCTAGAGCTGTTGCCCCTGCAGAACCATACCCTCCAACATGCCTCAGAGGAAAATTGGGACATGCACCTTTCATGGGGGGACACTCCTGTGCAAGAACACAGCCCCCCCAAAGCGGGTGCCTTTTGGAGCTGTGATCTCATGGGAGCTAAAATGTGGCCTCCTGGGGTCCAATCAGAAGCTGGGGTGGCTTCTGGGATTCCTAGATGTTGCAGGACAGTTGAAGGGTATGCAGAACCTGCCACCTGAGGCACTCACCTCACTTTGCCTCAAGGGTGGGCTGGCCCCGAGGGCAGTTTAGACATTAACAAACCATGGCATATCCTCTCACGCTAGGGGAGGATGGAGTGCCCAAGCTCAGGTTTATTGAAATTCCAGCCAACCACGGTGTCTTGGGAGGGGCAGCATTATGTCTGAGCCAAGCCTCTATCTGTAGAAAACATAGCGCCAATGAGATGGAGGTAGATGAGAGACTTGAAGGAAGATGAGTCATGGCAGACCCATAACGGGGGACCTGGAGAAGGAATATAAATAATGTTAATGTAAAGGAATCCTGAAAGCCAAAACCCTGCCCCCCCATGCATTAAGTTTTTCTCCACCAACTCATCAAGGAATCTGATGCCTTCTCATTTGGTTGGCCCTCAAACTGAAGCAAGCAAATATAATTTTCTTTTTTAATGGAGTCAAAAGAAAAAAATAGGATAGAAGCGTTTCTGAAAAGGTTGATATAAACAAATGCCAGCTTCCTTGCTTTATGGTTTGCATGTGATAAAGGTGGCATTGTGAAAGAAATACTGTAAGTGCTAACAGTTGTGTTCGGAAATATATAAATTTGAGCCTTTTTACTAGGCATTGGCAAAGCAACATCTTTTTTTAAAACGGATAGGAACAAAAGTATGCAAAGAGAGGAAGCATAAAGCAAGAGCGAGGGCCAGGTTCTTTCATGACCACAGGTTCTTTCTGGGGGCCACATGCCAGTGCGTGGGGGGGGGCATACGGCACACATGCAGCACACACCACAAACACCAATATATGCAGCATGCACATGTTTACCAGATCGGCTGCACTGGTGCATTTGCACCATGCTGACACTTCACCCCTCTACCTCCCAGTAAGCAGCAGCAACATGGGCAGCGATGCCATGCACCACCACCCAGTACTGCACTGCACACGCCCAGACAGCCTGGATAGCTCAGTCAGTAGAGCATGAGACTCTTAACCACAGGGTCGTGGGTTCAAGTCCCATGTTGCGCAAAAGATTCCTGGGTTGCAGGGGTTCCGACTAGATGACCCTTGTGGTGCCATCCATTTCTACAATTCTGTAATATTATTATTTAGTACATGTATTAGCGCGCGCACACACACACACACACACATGCAGGCTCTCACACCTACCCCTCCCCAGCAATTGTGGGGGGAATGTTTTCATTTCATTGAAAAATGATAGTGTATTTGGTGCTGAAAATAAAGGTTTCTGCAAGAAGTATGTATTATTTAGTTGTTTTCGTTGCATCTTTGTCTGTGTATATATGCAAATATAGTGATTTCCCTTTTTTATTACCCTTTCTATTATAGTGTAAGATAGGGCTTTTTTCTCTTCTTCTTCTTCTTCTTCTTTTTTATAAATGGACCTTTCAATCACAATTCATGCTTCCAAGCCGGTACATGAATGAAGTGCAGCTACTTTTAGAAAGTCACACTTCTCTGAATTTTGCATCAGAGTTCTCCAAACAAAAAACGCATGGAACAAAGCATATTGTAGGGAAAAGTATGCACAATATGTGTATATTAGGGTAAAATACTTGCAAAAAAGTGTATATTGAGCAAAATTGCAAACAAAAATCCATATACTGGGTGAAATACTCTCGAAAATGCTTATAATTTTCGTGGGGATATGGGCGAACTGAAATTAGATTCATCCTTCCTTAGTTTTCAAGTTTTAATTGTCTATAAAGGCTGCCCCATTCACAATATGTAGATTATTATTTTTTTGCCCTCTCAAACTCAGCCTAACCCCTAACATCTACAATTTTATCAGCACTGAAATAATAAAGTAAAGCATTACAAAAGACAAATATTGAGTATAAAATGGCAACTGTTGCAAGACAGAAGGGAGATTAAAGCTAGTTGCAGATTGGTCAGGAAGAACATTGTGACAACTGGGCAAAATGCTAATCGAGAAATTTTCATTGCTGGCATAGTTCAAAAATAAAATGTTTAGCTTCTGCTGTACTAATGTTAGAAGATCACAATGCCACCCACCCACCCACCCAACTCCACCCCACACTATCAACTCTCTTTGACTGCAGAGTTATCAACAGTATTTCTCTGTGACTCAAGGCTGTCGGCACAATCTATTTCTGGACTTCGTTCATTGATATAATATGCAGACTAGGAGACACAAGCATATATTAACAGATAGGAATGATAATCTAGCAATAAACTTTAAGCAATCTCATTTTAGTTATTGACTTCCCTTGATTTTTCATCTCTTATTGCAGGGTCTTTATGGAAGTGTCAGTTGCCTTTTCTTCAATGACTCTCCAAGGTCTCTTTAAAAATGATAACTCCCTGTTTTATAGCTTGATTAATATATGCACTGGGACCAGGCCAATAAGTATTTTAAGGAGGCCTTTGGGGAGCACTAGATATTCAATCAGAGATTCCAGGAATTATGGAAATTGAGTTATGCACTAAAAATAAAGTTTATGCTTTTCATCACCTGCTATGAATGTTTCAGAGAATTAATGTATCAATTGGTTTAATCTACAAGTGTGCTAATAATTTGTTTAGGGGGCTCACTTGTTGTAAACTGGCTGCATTTTAAAAGTCCTGGAAATCTTTGAACGTTCCCCAGCAACAAAGAATAAAACATGGATATTCTTTTAGTAGCATGTGATTAAGACATTTATTTATTTTAAATCCTTGTGGAAGCTTATCATTGTGGCACAGGGAATACAGGAACTACAAGGGGCAGCTCCATTACACTAACAACAGCTTTCTTACATATTCCGGGATAGGAGAAAGTGTCACAGTGTATTTTCTTAGTTTGAAATAAATTCTGGTCTAAAAAAACTTGCCTCTAATTTCTAAGTGGAGTTTTCTGTCTCACAAAGTTTACATGTATGCACACTCATTTTCTATGGCTGAAAATTCTATAGACATAGGTAACTTAATATCATCTTATATGCTGCATACAAAGTAGGAGAGCAAAGAGCTCAAAGACTGAGCAGCACCCATAGAGGAGATGATGAGTATGATGAATGAGGAAGTGGGAGAGATTTGGGGGGGGGGGGTGGAGATTCACTCAGGACAATCTGTCGGGATGCTGTCACTTTCCAAAGCCCAGGAGGCTTTTGCCCAACTTAGGGAGAGAGGTGTGATGCTCTGATGGGTCCAAGAGCCCTCCTGCCACCTTCCCAAAGCCTGCCCAGCTTTGGGAAGGAGGCAAAAGGGTCCCAGCATCCTGTCAGAGCCCTGGCACCTCCTTCCCAAAGCCCAGGAATCATAGCTGCCAAATTTTCCCTTTTCTCACGAGGAAGCCTATTCAGCTTAAGGGAATTTCCCTTAAAAAAAGGGATAACTTGGCAGCTATGACAGGAATCTTCCACCCGTCTTAGGGGAGGAGGCATGATGCTCTCACACACAATGTCCTCTCCCCAAATCACCCTCGCAACCTGGCGCCTCTGACCCTAACTATTCCCCTACGAAGAGTTTCACCACACGCCATTGGTGGGCAGTATAAGCAATAAAGCCAAGGGCTGAATCATGCAAGCGCTCCTAGCTGACCTCAGCTACAAAATCGTGTGAAGAGACAATGTGTTACCAGTCACAGACACAATTCACATCATTTCCCCCCAGTTGTTGCAATCACATGTGGTTACTGACTAGACCTTGTGTTCATCGCTGTTCGCACATAGGAGAGTGTACTTGGAGACAGTTAATCTGAGGTTGCAGCTGATGTTGTAGATTCCAGTCTGGGAAGGGAAGGCGTGTATTCCTTAGTAAATTTGAGAGGCCTGTAATTGATTTGTGTCTCTCTGCTGATGGAAGGGGCTTTAGTCCGCCAGACACTTAATGTGAGATTAAAAAGAAGGAAGTGAGGTTTTTCCCCATTTTCTCCTACAAATCAGCTGCACCCTCTACTGTGGGTGTTAAATTGCTGGTCTTTGAATGAATGAAGGAATACAAATATATATTTAAAAGCACATATGTGATGCATTGGATGAATTGGTCCTTAGTCATGCTGTTTTCTGGGGAGCCAAAATGATTGCTTTTTGCAAATAGTGTGCACTGTAAAAAGTGGGAAATGGCCATAAGGTTCAGTTCATTGAGACAGCAGCCATAATTAAGTGTGCTGGCTTGTGAATGCTGCTGATGAACTCGACTTGAGTAGTCATTACATGGATATGTGAATAACAATTTTGTAGGGTGAGGTGCTTAAAGCAGTCACAGTAATTTTGCAACGATAGCCCATGGCATAAATAAGCCTTTGAGACTGAAAACCATCCCTTTAGTTATTCCAGTTCCTCGTGGAGAATTGTATATAAATTAGTGTATGTTTGAGAACATCGGCTTATCTCAGATGTGGTTTAATCTTTGATCAAAATAATTAGCTCTGACTTGTGGAGAAGCCCCCCCCCCCATTTTAATATCTCTTCAAATATTTCTTTAAAACTAGTCTTGCTGACTTAGCATTTACCAGTAAATTACTGGAGGGGAAGTCTACTTGGAAACCAAGATTTTGCTATATGTGGAATGTTATGCAACCGTTGTCTTTTTATTGCAGCATTCGGCTTGTTTGTCCTCACCTGCCCACATCTACCCTGCCCATCATTTCATCCACATGTTTTAGTTTCCAAAAGCTAAAGTCCTTTTGGGGGGATATCCCTAGGGAATAGTTTGCACCCCTTCTGTGTGGTCAGCACTACACCATCACATGATGAAAAGGTTAGCCATGACGAACTGGTGCACCCCTCCTTTCCGTTTTAATTCCTCTCCACTACAATATTGTCCCCAAGGGCAGTGCTTTACTAGCTCCCACTGTCAGGAGGTCCTACACACGAGTAGGAGTCCGGCAGAGACACATGCCCGACTGGCATGTTCTCTCCCTCCTGCTTGTTCGTTCAGGAGATTTAAAATCCTTCTCCAGCCCGAACATCACAGTGATGCATCAGTACACTTCAAGATCAGCAGAGTATAGGCAGTCAGCGTACAGACTCGGTAGCGCAGCTTTTTGGCTAAACTACGTTTATTTACATATATACACTCAGAGCATTGTATCTCAGCTCCTTCCTCTTCAGCATCAGACAGCAAAAAAAGGACAAATGTCCTACATCATGGAAACACAGTAATCCAAACATCCTGTCTCCGTCATTTCCCACAATGTGGAATGAAAACATACACTGTCCTGTGATATAAACAATACCATGACTGCAACACAGGGAATGAATCCTAACACCCACCCCCTAAGAGAAAATTGCAATTTGTATGTAAAAAAAAAAAAAGTACGGGGATGCACTCAGATACCACCAAGGTGGGGTTACAAGCTGCCCCTATTGACTCAGCATTCTGGGTCCATTTCAGCACCATCACAGTTAAGTCCCAGATTACCATCTGATTACTTTGCCCACTCACATTTAATGGCAGTTCATGGTAAAGGAGTCGAGAACTAACTACATAGCCTAGCCTCCATCTATGTATCTCCATTCTGGTCTTTGTTTCTCGCAGCCAAAACATACATGTTATAATTATTATTATTAATAATAATAATAATATTATTATTATTATTATTATTATTATTATTATTATTAATTTATACCCCGCCCATCTGGCTGGGTTTCCCCAGCCACTCTGGGCGGCTTCCAACAGAAAAATGAAATAAAACAATCTATTAAACATTAAAAACCTCCCTAAACAGGGCTGCCTTCAGATGTCTTCTAAAAATCTGGTAGCTGTTTTTCTCTTTGACATCTGATGGGAGGGCATTCCACAGGGCGGGCGCCACTACCGAGAAGGCCCTGTGCCTGGTTCCCTGCAACTTAGCTTCTCGCAATGAGGGAACCACCAGAAGGCCCTCAGTACTGGACCTCAGTGTCTGGGCAGAACGATGGGGGTGGAGATGCTCCTTCAGGTATACTGGACTGAGGCCGTTTAGGGCTTTAAAGGTCAGCACCAACACTTTGAACTGTGCTCGGAAACGTACTGGGAGCCAATGTAGATCTTTCAAGACTGATGTTATGTGATCTCGGCAGCCGCTCCCAGTCACCAATCTAGCTGCCGCATTCTGGATTAGTTATAGTTTCCGGGTCACCTTCAAAGGTAGCCCCACGTAGAGCGCATTGCAGTAGTCCAAGCAGGAGATAACCAAAGCATGCACCACTCTGGCGAGACAGTCCACGGGCAGGTAGGGTCTCAGCCTGAGTACCAGATGGAGCTGATAGACAGCTGCCCTGGACACAGAATTGACCTGCGCCTCCATGGACAACTGTGAGTCCAGAATGACTCCCAGGCTGCACACCTTGTCCTTCAGGGGCACAGTTACCCCATTCAGGACCAGGGAGTCCTCCACACCTGCCCGCCTCCTGTCCCCCACACCTGCCCGCCTTCTGTCTTGTCTGGATTCAACCTCAATCTGTTAGCCGCCATCCATCCTCCAACCGCCTCCAGGCACTCACACAGGAGTGAGTGAGCCACAGGTAAAGGTTGTGAGCCACAGGTAAAGGTCTCCTAACATAAGACGTCCGTGGGTGACCTATCAAATTTAAAGGTACTTAACACATATGCTGGCTGATTTGCAGGTGAGTGTGGTGAGTACATTTCAATGTGACAGGTCGCATGACAGGCTTAGTCATAGCCGGCATCACATCTCAGGACCGCAACACCTCAAAGACTGCCTCTCTCCTTAGGAACCTACTGGGACCCTGAGATCAACCTCTGAGGCCCTTCTTCATGTGCCTCCTCCACAAGAGGTCTGGAGGGTGGTAACATGAGAAAAGGCCTTTTCTGCAGTGGCTCCCCATTTATGGAATGCTCTCCCCGGGAAAGTTTGCCTGGCACCTTCATTATAAATCTTTAGGCGCCAGGCGAAAACGTTCCTCTTCAAACAGGCCTTTGGCTCATTGATATCCAATGCCCTTTCCAATGTGGTGTTATTGGTTTAGTTTTGTTCTTATTTTTATTACGTATTTTGCATAGCAATTTTACGTTGTGATCCGCCCTGAGACCTACGGATGAAGGGCGGTATACAGATTTTAACAAAAACAATCTGTTTCAGCGCTTGGTGTGAAGCTAAAGTGTGATAGAATGCTGGGAATTGACTTGATATGCATCTATATTTAGATAAGATTAGATTGACAATAACAAGAATTGTTGATAGCTTCTGTGTGTGTGCAGCCTTTTTAAACTTTGCCTTCTGTTTTTCCCTCCTGTGCAGATGATGGAAATGCTTAAAACAAGCAAAGCTAGTGTGAAACTGACAAATGTAAGTGTAAGCATGGTGCTCACTGGGACACGCTGTGTAGTGTTTCGTGTGCTTCTGGCCCAAAGTGTGCTGCATGGCTTTCTGCTATCATCCTGTGAATTGGCCGGCATGTTCAGTATCTTGTTCAGCAACACAAATGTTTATATCCCTACCTTTTTATATTAAAAAACAAACAAGGCCCTCTCTTTTTTTTTTAAAAAAAAAAAAAGGTCTTTTGCAAAAGTGTTGGCATAGTATTTGTGGCTATAGTCTTGTTTGTGTCTATTTACATATATATATTGTTTTTATTTTATTTAGCAAACTGGTTTCTATGTTGTGATTACTGTTACGGAATTTACAGCATCTTGGGATGGATGTCCAATCCTGGTAAAGGAAATGGCTTCCATCAATATTCTGGGATGTCGCTACATCAATCAATCCCATTTCCACCTGGAGTGGAGTTAGTGCCTAGCTGGCCAGGAAAGAGTCAACCCAGGAAAGGGATCATCGAGAGAGGGAGAATTGTGGTTTCTTGGTGTGGCCTGGGCAAAGAAATGCAGGGCCCTCTCTCCAAACTCCTGATTCAGTACCATCACTTTCTCTATCCTGAAAAACAAGAAGTAATGGGGTATGACAAAAGTCATGGAACTGGCCCTGAGGTGGATGTAAGCCATAGAACAGGCATCCCCAAACTGCGGCCCTCCAGATGTTTTGGCCTACATCTCCCATGATCCCTAGCTTACAGGACCAGTGGTCGGGGATATGTAAGAAAGACTGTACAACCTGGAAAAAGAGATAAGGCATGTACTTTTGTAAACCAAGAAAATCTTTAATAATAATATTTTTTTAAAAAAAAATCTCTGAAGGCTCCTCAGGAAGAAAATCAATATTTCCCCCTATCACTTATTTCCTGCAGTGTGATGGTTACAAAGTGCACTCTAGGAGGCCCAATGGGCCTGGCCAGCACTTGGATGACCTAAAATATCCCCAGCATCCTCTGCATTGTGGAGAGGTTCTGCTTCTGCAGCCCTCTTCATTATTGATCTTGTTATCAAGGAACCTCCAGCTTAAGAACATAGAAATCTGCCATAGCCGAGGTTAGACAGTATGTCCTTCTAGCCCAGTATTCTCTGACAGGCAGGAGTTCTCCAGGGTTTCAGGCAGGGCTCTTTCACATCAAGGGTTGGGACCCACCACTGAGATACCCTCCAAGTGTCCTGGAATTACGAAAGCCGTCCCAGCTTCAGATTTGATCCCACAATGTCCCTGTTTCCCCCGCCAGCATCACCGCTGCCAAGCTCTCTAAAACTTATTTATTGCTGCGTGTTTTTCTCTTAGTAAATCTACCAAAGAATAGAATAAAATCGGGATTAGGGGGTTTTCTCAGGACGGTGGAGGATGTGTGTGTGCTGTGTCCCATTGGTGGAGTGGTGGTGGCACTCGGCCTTCTTCTGAGAGGAAATGCTCTGGAGCAGGGACCAAAAATGTGGGGAGATCAAGGAGGGTCAGTTTCACCTGAGGGATGTTGGAGGGTGTGAACTGATGCCTGCTCTGGGGCCCCCTTGGTGCACCAAACAGCTCCAGGTGGCTTGGTCTGGCTGCCATTTTCATTTCTACAATGTCCTGGAGTGACACTTAACTGGTTGCATTATGGGAAATTAAAATGGCAGTTAAATCCAGCGCTGCTGAGAGCACAGAATGCTGATGGAAGCTGTTGTTGCTCGCCACTGGCAGAGGGCTGAATACTTCGCTCGTAAGGACCCAGTATTCTGCCCAGGGCTCTCTCTCAAACCCAGAGCTGGCCCTGTTTCTCTCCCCTTGCTACCTGATCCTGTTCGATGCAAATGCCAGCAACTGAATTTCTCTATGCAAAGCTGCGGCTCTTCCACTGAGTTATGTTTCCTCAAATCACAATTTGAATGCCACTGATTTATGGGAATAATAGTACCTGGGCCTTTGCCACCCATAATAAGCTATGGCAATCAGCACAGGCCTACTGCTTCTACCTTTAGGTATTGTACAAACCGGTGTAAGTGAACAAAATGTTAATTGAAATGCCCCGAAGTTCCGAAGCTTGGTACGGAGGAACGAGGTAGCACTTTTGTTATACTCGTCTCCAGGACTCCATTGTCAATTTCCTACCCTATTCTTCCATTTCCAAGCCTGGTTTGCTCTTGAGAGGAGAGCCTCCTTCCCATTAAACCTTATCACGATCCTGTGAAATCTGCAAATAGGGAATGGAATGAAACTGCCAACCTCATTTTCACTGTGTCCTAAGCTATAATTTGAGACCAGATTGTTCAAGGTGACAGGTCAGTGCGCAGCTCCATTTTGCTCCATCCACCTTTTGTCTCCGGACGATTAACGGTAAAAGAGAAGCAATATGCAGTTTCAACTTTTCACAGTGCCTTTCTCTGAAATGCAGTTATATTATATTACTGTTAGCTAAATGTACAAGTCCACACACAATATATATGTTTTCAGGGCCTGTGGAATTACGAGAAGCCTTGTGGGTCAGCATAATAGCTAAGTGTGACTGGATCTGCCTTCTGAATTAGTGTGGCCAGAGCAATTGGAGATTGGACAGCCATTGACGGGATTTATTTGAATCTATTTGGGGGCCTGTCAATGCCTTCTTCAGAATCAGGTGCTATAACTTTTCCCAGACTGTACCACTTCTGGTTGCCATTAGGGAAGCTGCATGTTTGAATAGATGCCACACTGTGTACAATAATGGTTTCTTTCCCACCCTTCACCATATGGTTGCAGGATGGGTTACTTCAATTTAGAAATAAAATATTTGGAACAATTGAAAAGAATTTAGAACAATTGAAAATTGAAAAGAAATTACAGTCACAAGAACAGGGTGGGTACTAAAACTAAATATATCAGGTGCTGAAGTACAGGGGAAAGCATGGAACAGAAACTATATAAAGAAGGTGCCAGACACACACCCCTTGCGCGGGGCAGCTGCCTTAGAGAATGCCTTCTCCCAGGTAACCTCCCCCCCCTAAAAAAACACCACCTAAGGGTGGTGGAACTACTAAGGGTGCCCCACCACCAAGCTTAACACCCAAGAAGGTCTGTGGTCTTTCAGATATTGGAGACTCAAAGTACCATGAATTGGGCTCAGAGTGAGCTGGCAACCAGTACAGCTGTTTTAAAACGAGTAACAGGAGTTCTAAAGGGAACTCCAGATGGTAATCTGACTGCAGTAATTTGGACCACGTAGAGTGCATTGCAATAATCCATTCTGGAAGTTGCCATAGCATGAAGTACAGTGGCCAAGTCGTCTCTGTCCAAAAGGGATCGTAATTGAAAATAGCCACTGTTAGCCCCTGGATTACGATTACCAGTCGTAATTGAAAATAGCCACTGTTGGCCCTGAGACTATCTGAGACTCTCATAACGATGCTGGATTCAGAAGTACCCCCAGGCTACAGACCTGCTCCTTCCAAGGGAGTGCGGCTCCATCCAAAACAGGCCCTCTCTCCATTCCCTAGACACAAGAGCAAATAAGACCTCTGTCTTTTCAGAATTCAGCTTCGGTTTATTGGCACATCAAGGAAAAGATAGGCGGAACTTGGAGAATAGGGTTACAGATAAAGAAGGCATCTTTTCCCTTTCAGACTCTGAGGTAGGCCTGTAGCAAGTCTCTCTTGCAGTTGCCAAAATCAAAGGCACAGATAAATACTGCAAGTAAAACATACATGCACATGCACACCATGAGTGACACCTGCAAAAATATCCATATCCCCAGCTGCTTTCCATAGTCATGAGGTCATGCTCTCTAATGATAAGCTGATTAAGACAATCTAGCAGCAAATAATGTGCTATCCACTTTCCATCATCAGAACATAATCATCCTTATAGAAGTGTAATTTTCAATCCTCTGTTTCTGGCAAGAAAGGAAGGACAAAATAAAAGTGTTTCTTAACATGGACTGCACACCACCACCTCTGCTCTATTTTAATCATTTCCCCCCTATTCAATCAGCATAGCCTAATGAGAAGAGGAAGGGGGAAAGAATTCTAGAAAAGTCAGCATTTTATTAACCTGAAAATAAATGAAGCCAGCAATTAATTGCATGTGACTCAATGTGATGCTGCAGTAATGCACGCAAGTGTAAAACTATCTTGTATCTGAGTGTTCCAATTTCCATTTGCTTATCATCTAAGTAGTCTAATTTTGGAGACATTTCTTCCTGCTCTGGAGATAAGACATGACATTCCAGAGAACAATGGCATTTGATCTAGAAGAGCATGAGTGCTCTATCTGCCTGTCCAGCCAGCCATTGTGTTTCAGTGAAGCTGGGTTGCTGGGAGAAGGGGAGCAGCCTGCAATTTAGCATAGACAAGGAGGCTGTTGCACCAAAATGGATTCAATAAGACCGCATGCAAAATTTTGCATGTGCATAAAATGGCTTGTGAGATTGCAGCCATTATTGTCTTACTGGGAGTTCTGGTAATCAACAATTTAGCAATAGCTAAAATAGTTGAATTTAACAGAGGCTAAAGCACTGCAGATGGTGACAGCAGTCACAAAATTAAAAGACGCCTGCTTCTTGGGAGAAAAGCAATGACAAACCTAGACAGCATCGTAAAAAGCAGAGACATCACCTTGCCTACAAAGGTCCGTATAGTTAAAGCTATGGTTTTCCCAGTAGTGATGTATGGAAGTGAGAGCTGGACCATAAAGAAGGCTGACCGCCAAATTATTGATGCTTTTGAATTATGGTGCTGGAGGAGACTCTTGAGAGTCCCATGGACTGCAAGAAGATCTCCATTCTGAAGGAAATCAGCCCTGAGTGCTCACTGGAAGGACAGATCCTGAAGCTGAGGCTCCAAGAGAAGACTCCCTGGAAAAGACCCTGATGTTAGGAAAGATTGAGGGCACAAGGAGAAGGGGACGACAGAGGACGAGATGGTTGGACAGTGTTCTCGAAGCTACCAACTTGAGTTTGACCAAGCTGCGGGAGGCAGTGGAAGACAGGAGTGCCTGGCGTGCTATGGTCCACGAAGAGTCGGACACGACTAAACGACTAAACAACAAAAACAACAAAAAAGCACTTTCTGTCCCAATTGCTTTAAAAAAAACACCCCACAATTATAGAACAAGGTAAATTACATACACAAAAAGCAACTGAAGTTATCAATTGATATTTGGACTGTTAGAAAAGAAAGAAAGAAAGTGACCAGGAGGACCAAATAACCTTTTATATACATGATCAGTGGTGTCAAATGAGGGCAATATGGCTGACTGGCAGTAAGCCCAGAACTAAAACAGGACTTCCCATTTGCAGTTCCTTCTCCTCTCCACAAAAGTGAATGCATTTCATTCAGGACATGAAATAAATCCACTTCATGTCTTGGCCTTTGCCCGATAGTTGCCTGCCATATCTGTGATGGAGGTGACATCGAAAGGACGGGCTCTGAAGGTGATCTCAAGACACAGATTGAGGTGAATATGGAAATGGTCAATCCAACAAGTACCTTGGTCCCGAGTCATGGCTGTTGCTCTAGAGGGCAACATATCTCTTTACAGAAGCTGGTTGTTTAAGAAGTCATCTGATTTTGCATTATGCCTCTGATTATCTGGTTTGCTTTTCTGTACTTCCACATGGCATGCTGATAAAGGCAGAGGGCCTTCTCGGTAGTGGCGCCCTCCCTGCGGAACATACATCAGATATAAAGGAGAGGAGTAACTACCGTATATAAACTTTTGAAGACATTTGAAGGCATAGGGAAGGTTTTTAATGTTGAGTGTTGTGTTATGTTTTATATGTGTTGGAAGCCGCCCAGAGTGGCTGGGGCAACCCTGTCAGATAGGCAGGGTAATAATAATAAATTATTATTGGCAACTCTTATTATGTAGGAGGACAGAAAGAACTAAACAGTGAAAACACTTGGGGGATCGTGGGTAATTCATTTGTCCTGACTCAAAAAAAAAGCACACACAGAAAGACAGATACACACCCACCGCATGATTCCACTTGCAGTGCAATCATATTAATAGAAGTAAGTTTCCTGGCCAGGTTCACATGTAATGCTGAGCCGTGGCTAAGCCACTGGGCTGGTTTGGGACCATCAGATTAAATCATGGCTTGTAATTCGAGGACCCGCCCCCCCATGAGAAATAAAAGACACAGTGACACATGAATTTAGGTTAATCGGTAAAATAAGGCCACAACTTTATTGGTTAGAGCAAGTGAGAGGTATTGGCTTAGGCATTGGACACACAAGCAAGCGTGACTCCACCCCGCTCAGCAGGGAGTCATATAAGGTTAACACCCAGTGGGAGGAGCCTGTTGATGCAAATACAACTGAAAGCTTCCCCTGATGTCACCGGGGGTCGTGCCATGGCCCTAGCCACCAGCAGGGCATCGGACAGGATCCACGACCGCCGGATCCCTTTAATGTTGTTGTTGTTTAGTCGTTTAGTCGTGTCCGACTCTTCATGACCCCATGGACCATAGCACGCCAGGCACTCCTGTCTTGCATTGCCTCCCGCAGTTTGGTCAAACTCATGTTGGTAGCTTCGAGAACACTGTCCAACCATCTCGTCCTCTGTCGTCCCCTTCTCCTAGTGCCCTCAATCTTTCCCAACATCAGGGTCTTTTCCAGGGAGTCTTCTCTTCTCATGATGTGGCCAAAGTATTGGAGCCTCAGCTTCACGATCTGTCCTTCCAGGGAGCACTCAGGGCTGATTTCCTTAAGAATGGATAGGTTTGATCTTCTTGCAGTCCATGGGACTCTCAAGAGTCTCCTCCAGCACCATAATTGAAAAGCATCAATTCTTCGGCGATCAGCCTTCTTTATGGTCCAGCTCTCACTTCCATACATCACTACTGGGAAAACCATAGCTTTAACTATACGGACCTTTGTAGGCAAAGCTCTTTAGTGGGATGATGACCTTCAGACCCAGGAGTCAACTCCTTTAATGGGATACCCCTAAAAGAGGAGGGTTGGATGATGGCCACAACCAGTCCTCAAACACACAAGACCAATACACATTCCAATGCCTAACCGCCAATACCCAAAATTGTGACGAATTGCTACAAGGTAGGCAACAAAACCAGGAGGCCGGTGCCAATTAGCCAAATGGATAAAAAAAACCTCCTACCAGGCCCCTTGGGCAACCAAGGCAACCAACTGAAGTCCATAGCAAGGTCAAAGCAAATAACACAAAGGAAAGACCTAAAGGGAGGGTGGGCGGCAGATCCGACGGGATGCAGCAGCAGAAAGAGGATTTGAACACTGCCACATTGGGCTAAATGTAGTCAAACCCACCCACCCCAGCCGGCCCTATTGGCCAGATGAGAGGCTCGGTGCGGTAGCAGGGATAGGCTGGAGCAGGGGGCCAAAAACACAACCCCCCCCCTGCTTAGCGCAGGAAGCAGCTCCTGTTCACAATGTCTCCCCTCTCCAAGGAGGAGAGAGCTTAGCACAGGGATGATGACCTTCAGACCCAGGAGTCAAAGGCAGCTCTCCAAGCCTCTCTATGTGGGCTTTAGGAGTCTCCCCACCCCACTCTCCTCACAGGCCCCACTTCGTACCATCCTTTACTGTTTTTGAAATGTGCCCTGGAATTCTGATGGTGCCTCTTTCTTGCCTGGCTAGAAAAGAGAGACAGCTGTGTAGAAACCAGTGTATTCTACAAAGATAACGTTTACATTCATCTTTCCACCCAGAGTTGCCAACTTGAAGAAAATAATTGGTCACATGATGTAGTGCACGCACACCATTTGAATGGCAAAGCCCACAACCTTGGGGGAGGGTCCCCAAAGATTTAATTGGGGGGATGAAGACCCCTTGACCCCTAAGAGTTGGCTCCTATGCTTTCACCCTTTTGGCCTCTGGTCAGGCCCATTGCTGGCATGTGGCCCCCAGAAGGGGATGTGGCCCTCAGGCTGAAAACATTCCCCACCCTTGGTTTAGCATTATGTGTGAACCAGGTCACAGTCCCCAGAGGAGCTTCCTCTCTAAGAAGTGCATTTAAGATTTCAGCCTAAATGAAAATGATGTGCAATGATTCAGTTTGTCCTTAAATTTCTGAGATCACATTCCTTCCTAATTACATGTACTAAGATAAAAGGATATCTGGATCATAGGCCTGGATTGCATAAGGAAAAATAAGTCAGATTCAGCTCTTTGACCCAGCCAGCAGGGAAAATAAATTGATGTGTCTATCAAGGCTGCTGAAGCTAAGATCTGCTGTTTAATTCATCACGTTTGGGACTCTCCAATATACTTCCTGGATGCCTACAGCCATCTCTAGAATAAGAACCCATATTCTCTAAGGGATCCTTGTTCTTGGTTCATCTTGGCAGGGGAAGCTAATATTGCTGCCACCTTATTTGTGCCCAAGGACATCTTCAGAGGTAAATCAGAAAGCGCCAGGGACAAATAATTGAAAAGGCTGGGAGAAAGTTTGTTCAATCCGCTTTAGCTGCTGTTGTATAACAAAACTCAGTAGAAATGATTTGATCTCAGAAGTGGTGTCAGTTACTCCAGTGGGAAATAATTGAGAGAGCCGCTGGGATGGCTTGGTTGGTAGAACATGAGGCTCTTAAGGTCATGAGTTTGAGCCCTGTGTTGCATTGCAGGAGGTTGGACTAGATGCCCCTTGTGGTCCCTTCCAATTCTATGATTCATTCCTTTTGCCTCGGTGGTTTAGTTCATGGTATCCCACATGTCTAATGGGCCTTAGAAAGCACTGCTAATAACAAGGCCAGTGGAAGTGATGATATTCCAGCTGAACTATTTAAAATTTTAAAAGATGATGCTGTTAAGGTGCTACACTCAATATGCCAGCAAGTTTGGAAAACTCAGCAGTGCCAAGAGGATTGGAGAAGATCAGTCTACATCCCAATCCCAAAGAATGCTCCAACTACCGCACAATTGCGCTCATTTCACACGCTAGCAAGGTTATGCTCAAAATTCTACAAGGCAGGCTTAAGCAGTATGTGGACCGAAAACTCCCAGAAGTGCAAGCTGGATTTCGAAGGGGCAGAGGAACCAGAGACCAAATAGCAAACATGCGCTGGATTACGGAGAAAGCTAGAGAGTTCCAGAAAAACATCTACTTCTGCTTCATTGACTACACACAAGCATTTGACTGTGTCAACCACAGCAAATTATGGCAAGTTCTTAAAGAAATGGGAGTGCCTGATCACCTCATCTGTCTCCTGAGAAATCTCTATGTGGGACAAGAAGGCAGAATTCATCATGCGAAAGGCTGGACTGGATGAATCCCAAGCCAGAATTAAGATTGCCGGAAGAAATATCAACAACCTCAGATATGCTGATGACACAACCTTGATGGCAGAAAGTGAGGAGGAATTAAAGAACCTTTTAATGAGGGTAAAAGAGGAGAGTGCAAAACATGGTCTGAAGCTCAACATAAAAAAAAAACTAAGATCATGGCCACTGGTCCCATCACCTCCTGGCAAATAGAAGGGGGGAAATGGAGGCAGTGAGAGATTTTACTTTCTTGGGTTCCATGATCACTGCAGATGGTGACAGCAGTCACGAAATTAAAAGATGCCTGCTTGTTGGGAGAAAAGCAATGACAAACCTAGACAGCATCTTAAAAAGCAGAGACATCACTTTGCCGACAAAGGTCCATATAGTTAAAGCTATGGTTTTCCCAGTAGTGATGTATGAAAGTGCAGATTTTTTTTGTCACCCCCCCCCCCACACACACACATTGACGGCTCAGGGTAGGCTTGGGAGTCGTAGGTAGGTGGTGCGCCGAATGTCCCCCCCTCAGCGATGACACCTGGTGCGGTCCACCGCCCACCATCCCTTCCTATGCCTCTGCCTCTGCCTGAGCCCCACGAGACCTCCGGGTATAGGGTGGTATATAAATAACATCATCATCATTGTCACCATCATCATTATCTACTCCTGGGTTGTTACCTCCATGTGGAAGACGTCTGCTCTACATAGTTCATATGCAAGCATTCATGAGAATGTGCAGCATAACATTCCAGCTTTATCCCCAAATTTTCCCTTTGTATACACAAAATATTGGCAACTGGCCAGTTTTGTTTTTGTTTTGTTTTTTTAATTTCTGGTTTCTTGGCAACGCTGCCCTACATTAGCATTTGCCCTTCCAGAAACGAGCAAGGCTTCATGGAACTATATTCATATAGTCCAGGGGTCCCCAGACTACGGCCCGGGGGCCGGATGCGGCCCAATTAGCCTGCCAATCCGGCCCACGACGACCCCCGCCGCCCGCCGCTGCCGCCCGCTCTTACAGTGCGCAGCTCGGCAGTGCTCTTCCGGGTTGGGAAAAAAGCGCCGAAAATCCTTTGTGCGCATGCGTATGGGCCTCTCCCGACCCGGAAGAAGTCATTTCTGGTGCACTTCCGGGTCGGGGGAGGCCCACGCGCATGCGCACAATGGATTTTCAGCGCTTTCCCCACCCTGGAAGCGCGCCACCGCGCCAGTAAGCGCCCGTGCGCATGCGCACGGGCGCGCACTCCCCCGCCCGCCGGCCCACACAGGCGCACGCTCCCCCGCCCTCCAGCCCGCCGCGCGATCGGCGCGGTGGGAACCGGCCCAAACGCCGGTAAGTCTGGGGACCCCTGATATAGTCCATCTCCTGAAGTGAGGTTCCACTCCCCCCCCCCATCCTTCACATAATATATACGCACATTGAAAGTCTAAATTGAATTTTAAAAATACTTGTGTGTTACGTTCCGTACTGACATACAGCATGGAGTTTTGTCGCAAATGCTCTGAAAGTGTTCTCTCGCAATTACATGGGGAGGGGGCCAATCAGGGCCACTGAGAAATGTATTTTTTAAAGGGAGGACATCCCATCCCACCTAAAGACAGTAAAGGCTGGACATGCTCCGTGGCCTGTAGGATGTGCAATATGTTCAGTCAGAGGCAGTGAGGGGAGGGAGGCATTCTCCAGCTTGAGCCGCCAGCCTTTTGTAATACCCTGAAAGAGAATGTGCCCGCTGGCTGGAGCTCGGAACAGGAGTATTCCTGTAGGAGCGATGGCACACTTCAACCATATAATCCAGACAATATAAATAAGAGAAGGAAGAGCATTTGCCAGGTTCACACTAAACAATCAGGGTTGAATTTGGTGTTGATCGTACTAAGAGTAGACCCGTTGACACTGGTGGGCATAAGTTAATTAGATCCATTAATTTCAGCAGCCTACTCTGACTAGAAATTCAATAGTGTTCTGTATTAACCATTTCTGTCCATTCTTAACATGGTTTCCAGCCTTATCAGTACATCAGTGTCATATAACCTGCTGCTCTGGGCTCCTTCAGGAGGAAGGATGGGATACACATTTAAAAATAATAATAATACATAAGTTTTAACAGATCTTTTCTTTCTGCCTATAGCCAACATATGAAATAGCTGCCCATGTTAGGCTGAAAATATGTGTACATTTACTTGGCATTAGATCCCATTCAACCCAGTAGGATTTATCTCGGACTACTTTGCAGGTGACTGGGCTGTTAATTTCTCTGTCTTGAGATTACTTACATATAGGCAGCATCAAGCACTATTCCTTCAGTGAATAATTTAAAATAATGGCTGGCAGAAGTGAGAGCGATGATCTCTTAAGTCTTCTGTGATATTTTGTCACGGCCTTATTACAAATCTGTGAATGATTATTGCCTTTGTAAAGTCCCAGGTGTTTGTTCAAACAGAGGCATGATTTCTCCCTCCCCCCCTCTCTCTTATCCTGCAATGAAGAGGGTCTTACAGAACCGGCATAAGAACTGATGAAAGTGAACAGAGTTTATTCTGCTTTGGGGTGAGCAGGCTCTATTTCACTAGAGTTGCAAAGCTCTGACTCAACAGATCTATTCCAGAGCAGCTTCCAGAGTTCAAAAGAGTCAACCAGGTCGCTTGGCTCCTGACACCATAGCACATCTTTTTCCAGCAATATAGTCATCAGTTCTGTTCTCATACACAACACCTAGATTTATTTCTGCATCCTGCCATATTGCTAATGCACCTTTTAAGCGGACATGTCACATGTGTCAAAAAAAAATTGGAGTGTGCAAATTTTATTTGGAGAAGGGGGAGTTCAGTAAATTATACTGGAGTAAATGAAAGAGAATTGCCCCGAGAATTGCAATCTGACTAAAACGAATTATTCTGATGCAAATTTCTGTGGCCTTGCCGACATCTTTCTCTGGAGATCACTGTGCCTCCTCACCCCCTCACTGGTTTTCTACCATCTTGTGAAGATGTTTTTTTATTTCAATAGGCATTCAGTTGTTGATTGTTTTATTCTCTGGAAGTTTAGTATGTCTGAATATGCCATTCCCGTCTAGTTTTCTTTTAGCTTGGGGTTTTGTTTGTTGGTTATTTTAATCTCTATGCTATAAGCCACTTTAAGCTTTTTAAAAAATAGGAAAGGTGTAAATGTTTGTAATTAATAAAATAATATTTATTTCAATGGATCTTATTGGCATCTTAGAAGCTTAGGATCAGTATGTTTCCCCGTGGGAGCTGAATCCTGACCTCTAGGCATTAAAAACCAAAATGCCACCTGATTATCCTTTTCAAAAAAAAAACCCCTGAAATCCCACCCCGCATAATTCTCCTGTATATACAGTTGCTTGCTCAATATTGCCCCTAAAACAGGAGTTGACTTATTTGTGTGTTTCTGGAGTTGTGAAGTCCTCATTCAGTGATTTTCTCACTTCATCTCCTGAAAACAGTCCCACAAATCAATTGTGGAACCTGCCATCAGAAGTTGAGAGCTAGTTCTCAAACCTTCTCTTAAAAAAACAGGTTTTTTTTAACTGTGTGAAGAGCATTGCTGGATCAGACCAATAGCCTATCTAGTCCAGCATTCTTTTCTTACAGTGGCCAACCAGATACCTAAGTCTACGGTCTCTGTCTGAAAGACTTTATTGCTCATATGTTGAAATAATATTTTTCTAATAGGCAGCAGTTGGGGGTTTGAGGACCTTGAAGACCTGGGGAATCATGCAGAAGGGCAGAAAATTGACAGCGGTGGTTCAGGTGAAGTTGGGAAGAACTTTAGAGGTATAAAAAAACACCCGTTAAATAACTTTTCGTTAGGGTCTACTGAAAAGCCAGAAAGTGGTAAGAAAACTTTTGAATTTCCCAAAACGTCTCTTCATATTAGATGTTCAGGGAACAAAATATTTCTAGCTCTCATTATTATATAGCTTGCTTATTAGCTTATTGATAATGTGACGGAATAGCAACTTAGAGGCTCAGGGTCTTGATTGAAAGAAAGCAACTTTGTCTTAGTACACAGAATATTCTCAGATACTGCACTTGGGCTGAGCAAGGCCACAGGTCAGCCTGGCAGACATTGGAGTGAATTGCTTCTCAGAGGACTGATGAAATAATTCTCTGGTGTGTAATGCCCAAAAGTATGTTGCAAGAATTTTAATATAATCAATCAGAATAATTCCTTGAGGACCAGGTGCAATTCTGCTTCTGGGCACACTGCCTGCTCTAAATGAATTGGGATCTTGACCCAAATTAAGTCTCTGAAATGGTGACCCTAGGGATTGGCACATTTGTTTTGCATTAAGCGAACATGGGATGCATACTGTGATGGCGAATAAGGTCACGTCTATGAGGCTACAACTTACTGGCAAATGGTTGAAATATTAACTTTTATACTCTTCCCTGCAATGCAGTTTTTCACTGGCGTTATAAACATGTACATTTTGATAGGAGCAGCGGAGGCAGGAAGCCCAGTGGTAGGTGGAGCCATAGCTAACTAATGTTGGTTTTGTCCCCACCCTCCTCCTTGTTGAATTCTATAAGGGCAACACTCTGACTAAGGAGGAGGACGGTGAAACTGAGAGGCTGTGCTACCCCTTGGACTACTTATAAATAAGACAGCAGGCATGTAGAGTCTGGCTGAGGGCACACTGAAGTGGACAGGGCAGTGCCCCACTTAGCCTAATGGCTGTTTCAAAGTCTTTGTTAGCTGTCATGGGGTAATGGCTAAGAGACTGAACCAGTGCTATTTTTCTAGAAAAAGAGGTGCCTCCCTTGTTCTCTTATAATGGCAATGGTGCCCACCTGAGAGGCATACCTGCCAAGTTGCTGTCAGAGAAATAAGGGACCGGGCCGGAAATAGCAAACCGGAAGTAGCGCTGCCGCCATTTTGGAACTGGGCGGAGCATGCTCAGAAGTGACTTTTGATGCTGCTTTGCCCAGTTCCAAAATGGCCACCGCGCCAGAATAAACCGTTGGGGGAAACAAAAAAATTCCCGGGGGAAACGGAAGACGGCAGCTATGCTGAGAGGTGCCAGAACTATGTTTTCAAATGGACATACTGTGGAGAAATGCAGACTCAATCAGGAGTAAGCTTTTCTGAACGAGGCCAGTTTCTCAAGAATCACTTTTCAGCTGCAAAAAGAAAACAAACAAAAAAAGCCATATATCTAGACTCTGTGTGCAGTACATAATGGCGGAAGCTACTCAATCTCCATTGGCACACAAATTTTGACATATCTGCCCATCCCCACCTCAGGAACCCTCATGCTGAGTTTGGCAACGATATCTGGAGAAGTGGCTGAAATTATGTCAAAACTGCACCAAAGTGATACTTTGATCTTGATTCACAATGGCACCTGGTGTCCAAATGGCAACAAAGCCTGCTTCTCCACCTCAGGAACCCTTATGGCAAGTATGGTGGTGATATCATGAGACACAGCCATACCTAGGCCAAAATTACGAGTAAAGTCACACCAAAGTGATGTTTAGGGCCACTATCTTGATTTAAAATGGCTGGCATCCAGACACTGAAAATATCACCACCCCCACCTCAGGAATCCCCATGCCATGTTTGGTGACAAGTATCTCAAGAGGCCGTTGGACCTACAGAGAACAAACGGACAAACCACTTTCCAGAATACATTGTAAATGAAATTGAAAATAGGTACTCATACCTGTTGCAACAGGATTCATTATAATAACCACACAGTACTTCTTAATGAGATACATGGATATGGCATTACCTTATTACATTTAATGCTCTAGTCTAGCTAAAAGGTTTGGTAATGAAGCTGTTTGCTTCCAAATTATGTCCATATCTGTATCTAGCTTTGCCTCTCAGGAGAGAAAAATGCTGCAGAGGACTCAGCTGTACACCTCTTCAGCACTCATGCTCCTCAGTGCCTTATCAGGAAGCACAGAGTAAAAAAAGAAAACCTCTAAGAGGCTTAGAAGTGCTATTGGTGTCCAGGGAAACATTTAGGAAAGGGAAGAGGGAGAAATAACAAAATGTATTTCTAGGAAGAAATTAGAGCAACACAGGTCCTTCTGGCTCAGGCTGAAGCTGTACACAATTTGCAGACACAATGGTGCTCTTGGCCAATCAGCCTGAAAATGGGAACAGTCCAGATTCATGCCATGTTGACCTGTAAATGACGGCAGGTTCTTACAGAATGAGATGCTAAAAGAGTTATGTATACACACCCTTGTTTAAAGGATGCATTCACCCATATGTGTCCATTCCTTGATGACTGCAGCCATCATAGATAAGGAACCATGGATGAAGCTTTCAGCAGGCCCAGCTTTTTCAATAAATAAGTTCACAGATTCAGTGCCATTAGGGCAGCGTTTCTCAACTGCTGTTCCGCGGCACACTAGTGTGCCGCGAGACGCTGGCTGGTGTGCCGCGACGTGCGGCGACGAGAAGGGCGATTTGCATTGTCACATGCCTGGCGGCCGCCAATAATCATCGATGACCCGCTGGAAAGGAAGGCGGCCGGGTCACGACGTGGGGCGAGCGCAGCTCTCAACAGCCACCACCACGGCCTCAGACGTGAGAGGCGGCCGGCGGGTGCTGCTGCTGCTGTTTGTCTCGCTCTCACTGCTCTTGCTGGCGGCGCCCGGGGCTTGATCGGCACGAGACCGTGGGCCGACAAGCAGAACAGCCTCCGGAGGGCAGCCAGCAGCGTCTACGAGGGAGTGAGCGGCCTCTTCGGCGAGGAGCACGTGCTGGCAGAGAAATCAGCGGCTTGTGAAGCCTTATTACAGGAGATTGCAACCAACACAGCAATTGGCAAGTGTTTCTTACAGTCATAATTCACTGAGATTTAGGACTTACCCCACAAACTAAACTGGGCTCACTCTCTCTCTCTCTCTCTCTCTCTCTCTATATATATATATATATAGTCAATATAGGCACAGAGTTAATTTTTTTAACTTTTTTAATGGTGGTGTGCCTCGTGATTTTTTTCATGGAACAAGTGTGCCTTGGCCCAAAAATGGTTGAGAAACACTGCATTAGGGTTGCCATATTTCAAAAAGTGAATATCTGGACACAAAAGTCATTGAGGTTTTGTAGGCAAAGTTGTTGAGCTTTAAAATCACAAAATAATAATAATAATAATAATAATAATAATAATAATAATAATAATAATAAAGTTTTTGGGCTATCTATAAGGGAAATCGCTCAAAACGACCCTGCCAACATGGGTTTGCATACATCTGGTATTTCCCGGACATTTTTGCGATTTTTGCCCGGAAGCTGCTTCCAACTGCAGTGTTCCGGCTATGTCCAGGAAATTCCAGATGTACGACAAGCCTAAGTGCTGTGTCATCAAACCACTTGTAAATCTACCCCAAGATCTGGTGTGTTATTTGGGTCAACTCAAATCTTGTTGTTGTTGTTGTTTAGTCGTTTAGTCGTGTCCAACTCTTCGTGACCCCATGGACCATAGCACGCCAGGCACTCCTGTCTTCCACTGCCTCCCGTAGTTTGGTCAAACTCATGTTCGTAGCTTCGAGAACACTGTCCAACCATCTTGTCCTCTGTCGTCCCCTTCTCCTAGTGCCCTCAATCTTTCCCAACATCAGGGTCTTTTCCAAGGATTCTTCTCTTCTCATGAGGTGGCCAAAGTATTGGAGCCTCAGCTTCAGGATCTGTCCTTCCAGGGAGCACTCAGGGCTGATTTCCTTAAGAATGGATAGGTTTGATCTTCTAGCAGTCCATGGGACTCTCAAGAGTCTCCTCCAGCACCATAATTCAAAAGCATCAATTCTTCGGCGATCAGCCTTCTTCATGGTCCAGCTCTCACTTCCATACATCACTACTGGGAAAACCATAGCTTTAACTATACGGACCTTTGTCGGCAAGGTGATGTCTCTGCTTTTTAAGATGCTGTCTAGGTTTGTCATTGCTTTTCTCCCAAGAAGCAGGCGTCTTTTAATTTCGTGACTGCTGTCACCATCTGCAGTGATCAAGGAGCCCAAGAAAGTAAAATCTCTCACTGCCTCCATTTCTTCCCCTTCTATTTGCCAGGAGGTGATGGGACCAGTGGCCATGATCTTGGTTTGATCCATGAAGGGGCAACTCAAATCTACACTTGTACAACACTTTTTTTTTGCTAATCTATGAGTTGTGGCTTAGTTCACAAAGCTGTTTGAGATCTAGTTGATGAAGCTGCCTTCTCCGGAGTCAGGCCTTTGGTTGATTTAAGCCAGTATTGTGCACTTGGCCTGGCTACAGCTATCCAAGCTCTCAAGCAGTGATCTTTTCCATCCCTATTACCAGTTGCCACTAGACACTTTCACTGTTTCGAGGCACCTAGACTTTGCCTCCACAGTCGGAGGCTGCATGCTTCTGAATACCAGCACTGGAGAATTCAAGAGGGGAGATGCTCTTCTCCTGGGCTTCTGGTTGGCCACTATGAGAACAGGATGTTCTTCTGCAAAAGCTCAAAGCTACTTGAAGGCCTTTGGTTTACCAAAGTGAAGCCATGACTGAAGGAACAGTAGGGTCTGTGGCCCAGAAATTGATGGTCCTAAAACTTGCGTTATATACCAGTCAAGGGTTTGTTGGTTTCAGACAGTGGAAGAACACACAAGCCTTCTCAGGAACAAAATATATGTGGGACCGAAATAACTAATCTCAGCCTTGGCTTCCATCTCGTTTCTGTGTTGTCCAGGTCCCAAAGGCTTGGATCGCACAACAATGCTGTTTTAAAGAACATATACTTTTTATTCCTGAGTATAAGACTACTTTTTAACCCAGTAAAATCTTCTCAAAAGTCGGGGGTCGTCTTATACGCCGGGTCGTATTTCTTATACGGCGAGTATATCCCAAACTCTATATTTTAACTGGAAAAGTTGGGAGTCGTCTTATACGCCCAGTCGTCTTTTACGCCGGAATATATGGTAAATATTCCACCATAATTGTATTAAAATTCCATTTAACAGATTCTAAAATCCTCAATCCCGTACAAGCTTAACCACCAGCCACTTTTGGGGAAGAGATTTCTTTAGGATCCAGCAAGCACCATGAAGTTTCACCAGCTGTGCAAACAGATCTTGCTGCCTCAGTTCTTTCATATCAGAAAGCTTTTGAGTATGTAGCTTTCTTTCGGCTCTTTGTTGGATTTTGATGGCTTTCTTCTACTTTTATCTGCAATATGCATCTATGGAAATGCAAGGCCCAGATAACCCCCAGGAAGTTCTATTTCTGACTACTAGGGATGGACGAGTCTCTCCATTTTGGTTTTATTTTGTTTTCTCATTTTTCCACTTTTAAGTTTAGTTCTCCACATGTCTGTATCTGTTTGAGATTTATTCTTTAAGTCCTAATGAAAATTCATCAGCATTTTAGTGCAGATTTCTCCTAATCTGCACATTTTGGTATGTAATTTTACTTAATAGATATCTTTTTTTTTGCCAGCAGTATCCCTTAATATATGCATTTTTGTACTAATTACTTGGTTGGAGAACTGCACCATAAAATTTAGAGGAGTGTGAATTTTTAAGCATAGCTCTGTTTTAGTTCATTTATTGTGTCAGGAAGTGTGAAATAAACAGATGTGCATTAAAATGTGAGCTGAATTTCTCCTCCCTCCCTAGTGATTGCTTGCAAATATTATTTTGAGTCTTTGCCCTTACTCCGATTTGAAAACTAAAGTGGGCAGATCCAAAATTTCCATGATGTAATGGAGGCAATTGTAATTGTGGTTCTAATTACAATTTATTTGCTTTTTAAATTACTGTCTGGCTGGTTTAGCTATGAACATGATTTCTCTTGAGTATACTTCCGGTGGGTTTCCCCCTCCCTCCTTTTTTAATATGGGGGGGGGGAATGCAACTTATTCATCAAGGCGGAAATTGCTTTTTCTTATTATTTAAAATGTATTCACTCCTGTCAAAATGAACTTGTTGACGTGCACCATGTTTTCTTTTTGAATTTGACTTCCGTCTTCCCTGCAGTTGGGACTCTAGGCTGAGTTGGTTTACAGAGCATGTTTCATTAAGCCCTCGTTTCAAGGAGATTAACGAGCCACATGCAGCTCTGAACAGGGCAGCTAATTATTGGCAATGTAGTTTCACAGCAGCGTGGAAGGCCCAACTCCCAGCTGGCTCTAACTGAGGCTGTGGCAAAGCCCTGGTGGGAACTGCCTTGCCTGCTCCTGCAAGACTTCCCATTTTGCTAGTTCAGAAGAAGACTCTGGATAAAAATAGTCACATACGAGTTATTGAACTGCAGTGGTTAACAAGGGTGGTATTGTGAGAGCAGAAAAAGAAGAAAGCGATGAAGTGCCAGGAAGCTCAAAAGATTTTTTTAAAACCCTGGAAGGGAAATGTTGAATGATGAGCCAGAAAATTCCCTTCACAGAGAGAAATGCCAAACATAATAGGGAGGCATTTGCTTCGTAGTTTTGAATGGTAGCTTATGCTGTACACCTCACGTTATTCTACGCTCCTCCAATGCTCTTCTCTTGTACAAAATAAGTTGTACTTTTCTGTGCAATGGGTATCATGCTCTAACACCTCTCCAGCAAAGCAAAACCCACTTTGTTCATGTTTCAAACTCTACGATCAAGTGCCAAAAAAAAAAGCCATGAGCAGTCAAGCGAAAGAATGAGAAAAATAGTTGCTCCCGAAAAAAATATTGCTGCTTTTGCTCATTTTTATGTGCTTTCCCCTTTGTGCATTGTGCCTGTAGCACAAGAGTTTCTCAGCTGGGAGGGGGCACAAGCTGATGGTGGGTAGGGCAATACATGGAGCATTGATCTTTGTACAGTAAGTTACAGTCCGTCCACCCGAAAGCCACCCATCTCTTTCCATCCAGACAAGCAAACAGCATTATTGATGCTCCAGAACAGCATTATTGTTGTCCAGAACACATTCCAGCCAGGCAAAAGAACTGAGGAGGGTGTGGACAAGGGCCGTTGAGGGGCATGGCCTAGGGAGGGGTGTGGCCTGTGGAGACTCCCAAGGACCAGGTCAGAGAAGGGGGGTGCACTTGGTCCCTGGGCCTGAGCTTCCCCACCATTGCTATAGCATGTGTTGCCTCATCATACTGTCAGGGACTGAGCAGAGGAGCAATGGTGGAGACCGCCTCCCCATCCTGACCCTTCCAGTGAAGAGGAAGACAGTATAGATTTACCACAGGGGTTTGAGAGAGATAGCCGCTCAGAGGCAGATGAGGAGGAAAGCTTGGAAATCATGGGACAGCCAGAACACCATGTTGCTGACACAGTGTCATTAGAAAGCATTCCAGACCCTCCGTCTCCCAGAACCCGGCGAGCCTTAAAAGTAGGAGAGCAAAGTGCTCAAAGACACCTGTAGAAGTGACTATGAGGAAGTGGGAGAGACGGTGGGGGTGGAGATTCACTGGGGACAATGCCATTATCCAAGAGGCTGGGTTCTATAGCCTCCCTCTGTGAAGATTGAAATAAAAAAGGACGGTAAGAAACTTTTCCTTGTCTTTATACTTTCCCGGGCAATCAGCCAGGAGCCGCCGACAGCATCCGGACACATACCCTCCAACATTCTTCAGCTGAAAATGTCCCTATTTTCATCTGAGGAATGTTGAAAGGTGTGCATCTGTGTATAATTCTGTGTTCCGTCTCAGTTGGTGCTCCACTTGGTTTTAAGCAGAGAGAAGAACAGATCTCTTTAGGAATGTGATGGTTCCTTCATAGCAAACATTGCCATACAAAGGAGGAAATGAAAATTGGTTTCTATGTGCACCTGTAAAACTGCATTGTGTACAGCGGTGCCAATGTGAATAAAATATTGGGAGAGCCCAGGTAAGCCCCTCCCCACATAACTGATTAATTCCTGATTAATTAACTTAATTCAATTAATTCCTTACGTGACATGGCACATGCACACCATTTCAATGACACTGCCCATCAACTCGGGGGGGGGGACCTTGGAAAGCACCACATTGGGGACCCAAGGACTAGATGGATGATGTTGGGTCATGTTGGGCTGCTGGAAAATGAAGTGCTACATGCAGCCTCTCCACAACTTCCATTCCCTTTCCCACAATTCTTCTGGACCCCTCTGGTATTCTTCCCTGTGACAGAAGAGGATGAGGCAGCTGGAGGTTTGCCTTCCAGACTCCCTCCAAAACTCCTTAACAGTGTTGGAGCGTGTCTTCGTGGTGCCCAGGGAGGGTTGGAAGGGTGCCACGAGGAGGACACAACAAACAAGGCAGGCACACACCCTTCAAAGGATAAATAGCTGGTGTGCTGTCAGCAGAGTTAGGCCTCTGGAAGGTTGCATGCTGGGCCCTTGGGAAAGCATTCCTACCCTGTCTCTACTTTTAACTTAAGGAGTAATAGCAATGCAGTTCACACTGCGAGGAAAAGGGAGATGTGGGAATATGATTGAAGCTGTTTGCCTTCTCTTCTCATCCAAAGTTGTCCTTCCTCAGGTGCAACCATAGAATTCTTTGTGAACTAGAAAACCTGAAATAGTTACCAGCGGAGAAGGCAGTTGATTCTGAGGAAGGTTGTGACATTTTAGGTGTGAGGGAGCTACACAATACTTATTCAGCTTTCATGATAGCAATATGTTTGTTGTGTTAATTCCTCTCAAAGCGAACTCTTTTGGGGATTCGTTTGAAGGATTAACAGAAATATCGGTGGCTTTAGAACAAGACTTGCAATATATACCAGAAGACCTTTAATTTTTCACTTTGTCAGATGAAGCGACCCAAACTACAGCACAGCTGTTTTTCTATTTCGGTCTCCAGGTCTGTTATCAGCAAGCTACTTATTTCTGCAGGGTTCCTATTGACCCAAGATATCAATGGCAGAGTAAATAGTTTGCTGAGTGCAGCCTGAAGCAGGAGAGTCATCTTGACCCCCTGTGCCTTTACAAGCTACCTGGCAAGCAGAAAATTTGCAAGTGAAGCTTGCCTTGTTAAAGGGAAGCGATAGGACAAGAATCCAGAGTTTTGTGTTGCCTTGTTAATAGCATTGGAGGCCTGCTGATATTCTTGGACATCTTCTTGTGCCTATGTCACCCCTGATTTATTTCTGGGTGCTTCTTCCTTCCCCCACCCGCAAAAGAAGACACAAATTTGCACATGGCCATGAATGTAAATTGTATGTAAATTTTCTGTCTTCTTTTGTGAGTAGGGGCCCCAATCCACAGACAGTATATCCAGCCCCCCAAAAGTGTTGTCATCTCTGGGTTGGCCAGTGATCTGACTTGGTATAAAGCAACTTCCTATGATTATGACTCATCAGAAGCATTTTCTGTGCAATAGGTAATGTTAAATAAATTAACACTGATTTTAAATGTCCTGTCTACACCAGAGTTGAATTAAAGATAAAAGTGACAGAGTCATGAGATCAGTGAATGCGAATTTGTGGAGAATTTTGAATAGGCTTTGTAATTACATGCTTCGTGCAAGTGCCAGAGTCTTTATCCAATATTGAAGGCTTCACCTGAGAAACACAAGTGGAAATGTGAGAATATAAAATTTAGCTGCATTACAGAAAGTTGGTTTCTTAGAACAATTCTTTAGATCTTATCCAGTGAATTGGAGAACCATGACTATAGCTGCCCTCTGGTGGAGGAAAATGTAACCATGCTGGGGTTTTGAAATCCGTTTATTGGAGGCTCATTGAGCACTTTCTGGAGCAAGAAGCACAAGTTATGTCTCATAGCGCTAACATTTGCCATGGCTCAGTGGCATGTGGCTGCCAGGAAGCCCAAGGGGAAACTTATCTTTGCACACTTTCAGGCACCCGAAAGAAGCACTAGTCATCTGTCTCAGCCGTAAATACAATCATTTTTAGGTTTGCCGTGCATCCGGGGAAACCCGGGCCAACTTGCCCATCCGGGTTTCATGAAGAAGACCGAAGGTAGAATACCACCACAGTACACAGAGTTTCTCCTCGGTTTCTGGAACGTTGTTTGTCTTCACGACACTGAGAAGCCAGACCACAGCTCAAGCTGAAAGATTGTGAGCTCAACACCCTGAGTGACTATTTGCACGAAACAATTTGCCTTTTAAAACAATTTCTTCTTGACTGGGAGCTGTGAATTAAGTCTTTACTCTAATGCACTATATAATGAACTGCATTCGAAATATGTTTATTTTTAGCAAATAAATGCTAATGTAAGCTTGCTGTTATAAAAATAGAAGGCAGTGCTGGTCGAGGAGCAAAATCACGAAGATCTTTTCATTGCTAATAATTAAGAGGTGAGGCAGAGATTCTGCCCTTCCTAACATCTCCTGACACTTCCTCCCCCTCCCTGTTCTCCTCCTTTCCACCCAAATTAACAAAAATAACAAGTCTTTAACTTGAAGATAATTTTTTTTAAAGTGACATCAGCTTATGTCGGTGAAATAGAAACAGTTTTACACAGCCAAAGAAATAGAAGAGGTCATATTTGTTGTGTTGTGTCCTGTTCCTTTCCCAAGTATAAATTAATTCCATGGGATGATGATGCCTGGCATTTCTGTAGTGCTATCCAGAGTTCAATGTGATGCACAAGATAATCTCCGTAACCCTTGCCCAAAATGTTTGTAGGATTGGCATTTCAAATTACAGTTCAAGGGGAGAGGCCAAATAATGATGGATTGGCTAAAGGAGAAGTAGCACACACCCAGTTGTTCCCCAGTGAAATAAAGAAAAGCTTGGTGGAAAACTAAGAATTGATTTTTTTGTGTATAAGGGTTGTGAGCTTAATTCTGGGGATGTAAACAAATCCTTGGGGTGATCATATATCTGCTCAGAGGTTCCCTGTGCCCCATAGCCACCATTTTGCACCTAGTTCTGGTGGCAGACCTTGAAGAAGTTCTACTAAAACAAATCCTGCAGGTCTGAAGTCTGCCCACCTCTGGTCTAAAGCACACCTGAAGAAGCATCTCCACCCCCATCATTCAGCCAGGACACTGAAGTCCACCTCCAAGGGCAGTTCCCTCACTGCAAGAAGTGAAGTTACAGGGAACCAGGCAGAAGGCCTTCTCGGCAGTGGCACCTTCCCTTGGAATGCCAAGGAGATAAAGACCCACACAACTTTTAGAAGACACCTGAAGGCAGCCCTGTATTGGGAAGTTTTTAATGTTTGGCGTTTGATTATGCTTTTATATGTGTTGGAAAAGCGCCCAGAGTGGCTCGGGAACTATCCCAAAGTCAAGAACTATCCCAAAGTTGTTAGCAATGGCACAGACTCCTTTTTTAAAAGAAGCAAAGGGCTTTGTGCATTCAGCATGCATAAAACAATGTCGCTCCCTGTGTAGAACCCATGAGTTGGCTGGAAGAATAATCTGATGAGGTCTGAAATGCAGAGGATATGTTTGTTTCATTTATTGCTTATATCCCACTTTTCCTTCCTGGGGGAAGCCCAAAGCTAAAAACAGAAAACAGCATAACCCAAAATACCAGAATAATAAATATAACATAGCATATATCAAAATTTAGAACAAGTCAACACCACATCCTGTTAAAATACTGGTGTAACAAGCCTATCCAATCCTTAAAATGTTATTAAATAACAAGAATCCTACCTCTGGACTTGAGGTCCTCATATCATAATGCTCTTCTTCCATTCTCCCTGTATTCTCCCCTGGCAAGAAGGTGTATAGTAGTTTTTCATAGCTTGTCTCCTGATACTGATGTTTTTTTTAATCTCAAAACATTAATAGAATTGCACATTCTGACACTCCTTGTATAGGGTGGTTATACTGTTTCTACTACTCTCCGAAGCTGGCAGAAATGTATGAATTTCTGCTTTTTTAAACACTTAAAACACACACGAAAAGACCTTTAAACCAAGTTCCCAACAGGCTACAAACCAATAGTTTATGTTCTTTCTGTATCTCAGTTAAACCTTCTAGATATCTTCTAGATTTCAGCTCAGATAGAATGCTCATCATAACACTGAGCGGAAAGTGAGGGAGCAGTCTTGGCACAAGGAAAAAGGAATACGAACCACATTAATGCAAATAGTTTTCGGTGCGTAGCAGCTGATTAATACTGCGAGCCCCATAGGTAGCACTAGGGAGTATCTGATTAAGATCTCCGTAGTGCAGGCATTCCCAGTGGGGCTCCCCGAGTCAACGCGGATCAGCACTAAGAGACAGTCTCTCTTCGCAAGGAGCAATGTGGAGCACACCTCAAGCTCTCATTTTTTCCTCCACATCCTCATCTTTACCAGCCTACAGTTGTGGGGCAGGCAGATGTGGTTTGGAGAAAATGGCCCCATGGGCCAAATTAAGACCTCTGGGTTCTCCACTGCTATTTTAAAATTTGGCAATTTCTAGGATTGCAACAATACAGGCAATTCACAACTTACTCAGGGGTTCATAGAATTGTAGAGTTGGAAGGTGCCCCAAGAGTCATCTAGTCCAACCCCCTGCAATGCAGGAATCCTTTGCCCAACGAGGGGCTCAAACCCACGACCCTGAGATTAAGAGACTCATGATCTATCAGGTTATGTTCCGGGGATCTCGTGTAAAGCCAAAATCGTGTATAGTCAAAACGGGTTCAATAGTGGGTAGGACTGCCAAAGACTTTTTTCCCAGATGCCCACCTCTTTTTAATTTAGTTTAATTTTTCATTGCCAAGCTTATAAAGCTGAATGTGCACAAGTTAAATGTGCATAAGTTGCAAGTTCCCTGTACACAGTCACTACCATTCAAAAATGTGGGCATCTTCAGGGTAATGGCTTGCATTACAATGTCCGTGAAGGTTGCAATAAATACTGCTGGTGTGAATCATTTTTCCCCATTGCTCCATTAAGTAAGTTACATTTTTTTATAAGAAGAACAGCATGGATTATCTTTGCAGATTGTTAGGAGCTTAACATTTATTAATACTAAATTCTGCAGAATACTTTGGTTACCAAACATTTCAGGATTTATGTATCTCAACCCAGATGAAATATTTGGTTATCTCCTGCTCACTTTACAATTTTAAAATGTGTCTGAGGCTATTGCATGTTTCCTTTGTCTCTCAGGTTGCTTATCATCACACGCTTGCATTCCATTCAGTGTTCAGGAACTAAAGGACCTTGTTTCCCCAAAAGATGGTAAACCCGAGTCCTGGTTGTACCACTTCTGACTGCAGGTGGGAGCTCACATGACCGAATACTTCAGCATACAAAAGTAATCCCACTACATACAAAAGAGATGTTGGGAGGGAATGGTTCTAGCCAAACACTCTGCCTTATATGCTAGGGTGGTTGTTGTTTTTATGTACTAGGGGCTCTGCCCCTGTTCCTAAAACTATCCGCCTCTCACCAGCTTTCAGCAGCTCTCTTTGGAAACACCTGCTCCAACTGGCTGTTTTGACTTTGGGAAACAAGTCTCATGTAGGGATGTGCATTTGGTTTTAATTAATAAAGTGACAACGTCCAAATTAGTTGATTTCCTTTCAGTTGGTTAAAAGTAAAAAGAAAGAAAACAACATGCAGTGCTATTATTTTCTCATAATGTCCTCTCTATGAGGTTGGAATGAAAAACCATCTAGCAAGTTAAGCCAAAGGCCAACTAGCATTGTAAATGCATCACTGTGACCCTCGTGTTGGTGTCACAATTTGGCAGTCGGGCACTGTGGAGAGAGGGCACTGCGAAAACTATTGCGATATGGGAAAGCTGTCCTGGGATCTCGTGAGAGGAAGGCGGTAGAATAAATAATAATAGCTGCTTTGAGTTTCTTGCTGCTAATTCTGTCTGCAGAGTAGTTGTTGCTGGCATCCGTCTGTCTCGAGAGACAATGGAGTGCACCTCTGGGGGTGAAGTCAAACCACAGCATTAGTGGCACCCCAGTGACCTCCCTGGGGTACAAGCCTGGGCAGTATTTATAGAGATCCTGGGCTGTCCAGACAATAAGACACACACACACTGTCCTCGTGGATGTGGTCCAAAGGAAAGCTGAGCAATACTTAGGCACCAGCTTGGCTGCAGGAGTTGCCAGAAGGAGGCGTACAAGGGTGCCATCCAACCGTCTTAGGGACTCCACTCCAGATTTGTGTTGGGTTTATGCCTTAGCCATTTCTTCTACTGAAGATATCCCACAATGCAGCAGAGGTTTAGGACCAGAGTTTTTCTTCTCCCAGTTGGGCTAACTTCCCAGGTTGGCAAGCCCCGTCTGCCCCACACTTCCCTCTACAGCACACGCAGAAACCACCTTCTTGACCGTTGGACCCACTATTGGTCTTCTCCGCTCAATCCACCAGAGCCTGTCTTTGCATGCAGAGGGAATCCCGAACTCACCAAGGGTTTGAGACTTGGTTTTGCTCTCCCGTCGAAACCATTCCTGGGGTGTGGCCGCTGTCACATTCTGACAGCTTCTAGGAGCCACAGGTGAGAGCTGAGTGCAGGGGGGGGCGGAACCAAAGGTGGATGAACTACTCCAGAAGGAGCACGAGGTGCACCTGAGGTACTACTCCTCCCCTAACCCTCCATACAATTAACCCTGGGATAGTTGGTCCACCTTTGGTCCCCACCCTGCACTCATTTTTGTAGTCTCGCCCCTCTGTTTCATTTCTTTCTCTTTAGATTTGCCCAAGTGTTTTGCTGCTTTTATTGCGAATTCTTATCTTGATTTGCACATTCTCCATCTCATCATCCCACCCCATCTCCCGTGGATATTATTACCCTGTTCACTGCCCTTCACAATGCTTTCCGTTCCTTAGCATCTGGTGTTGGTGAAGGCTGACCTTCCATAGATGGTCGGATTCCCTGTGACTTGAGGTGACCATCAAACAGCCAAGTCCAAGACGCTGTCCCTGCCCATGCAACCAATCTCTGGGCTGCCACTTTTCCTGCCCAAATGCAATCTTCCTCCTGTATTGCCCTCGCACACATTTTGCTGCCCATCTGCCACCATCTGTTCTGTCTCTCTACTATTCAGCATCCCCTGCCTGCCGTAGGGTGCCAGACAAGGCCTGCCTCTGCCCACTGCTTTTTGGTCCACCCACTGCCTGCTGACGGCTTGTCTCTCTCCCTCCCTCTCCTGATCTTTCTCTCTGGCAGATGCTTTATCAAAGGTGTCGTGCCCGTTCCTGCTCCTCTTCTGCCCGTCTGCAGCTTGCCAATTTGGGGCTGCATGCACAATATACATTGAAAGCACAAGACTCCCTCTGCAAAGAACCCTGGGAGCTGAAGTGTGTTAAGGATGTGGGGAACCGTAGCTCTGTGAGGGTAAACAGACCCTGGTTTCTCTTTAAGGTTTCCAGACTCACAGGAGAGCAGGGCAATTAAAGGCACAGAAGTCCTGTCCACTATTGAGTCTGGCAACCCTATGTGTGTGGAGAGGTAGTTCAATGCTTTCCACTTTCATAGTCCTGAAGCAAATCCCACACCCTCCACAATATTGCTGTAGCCCAAGGTTTTGCACCGATTTCTGATCTGAATGTGTCTCCATTTTGAAGGAACAGGTACCAGTGTCTCCTTTGGAGGCAGATTTTCTTCTTCTTTCTTTATTAAAGCATTTAGTTGCTTACTCAATTTATTGCACACAGTTTAGGAATTAATCCCTTAAATCAGGTGCAGGAAACCTTTGGCTGCCCAGATGTTGCTGTGCTACAACTTCCATCAGCCCCTGCAAGAATGGCCCATTGGTTCCCCACAATTCCCTTAAGTAGTCAACCTGTGAAGCATTGTGGTTAGAATGTTGGGCTAGGGCTGGAGAGGCTTGGGTTCAAATCTCACTTAGCCATGAAAGCTCACAGGGTGACCTTCGATCAGTCACTTGATCCATAGCAGAACACGGGATTTTGCAAGAATATCACTGAAATCTCTGCAAATATTCAAGCCGCCTAATAGACTTCTGCCTCCCCAAATATTTGGTGTCTTGGGCCTGTATGTATCTTGGAGAATCTAATTGCCTGTCTTCCTTTTTCAATTTTTGTGCCCTGAGTGCATCTCCATAATTTAGTAAATAATCTCTATTTTTGCTCCATGTATCATTGGAATGCTTTTATGTGCTTTAGTGAGGTGAGGAGGAAATTTGCTATTGGATCATTATTAAAGGGCCTCTTGACAGATAATTGGATGCTGGAATGGCACTGGGCTTGACCTCATCAAGAAAACCATTAGCTCTCCATCAGCATCTTGGTGAACCTTTATAATAATCACAGCAGGCTGGAAAGAGAGAGAAGCAAAGAATTAACCCCTTGAAAGTTGGCCTTAGCAAAAAAGTCAATCAATTGAACAGTTAAGAGTCTGTATCTACAAAGAATGAATGGACACCAATTCGCTGCAAAGACTACATGTTCCTTTCCAGAAAGCTTAAGGCCTGTTTTCTTGTGTGTAATAGCCTTCCTCCTCTGCACACCCATTTTTATCTCACTTATGTACTCAGTAGGCCACTGCATTTTGCAGCAAGCTGTTTCCTTGGTGTCTCTAAAATATCAGAAGCCTGCTCCACATCACCTCCAAGGAGGAGTTTCAAGGGTGGCTACCACTGTTTGGAACAGCATCCCTGTTGAGACATGAGAGGTGCCTATGATTTGTAATTTCTGGAAACAATTGAAGACATTTTTATTTCATCCAAACCTTTCCAGCTGGAGTGGGGAGGGATTAGGTCTCTGCCTTGGGTGTTTATTTGTATTGTTCTTTAACTTATATTCATTTGTTTTGTTTGTTTTTTGGATTGTTCTTAAACCTGTGTTCATTCTCCTTTTTTTGTATGATTGTAATCTCCTTTTAAATTGTATGAAAGGTGACTCATAAATGAATAAAATAATGATGTCATCATATACGTTTATTGTGAGGACCATGCCTTTACACAAATATCTATATGACAATAATTTAAAAATATTAAAATTCATTACATACTATCCCAACAAAACCTTCATGCCACAAAACAGGAAGGGGGGAAAAACAGCAACGAGTTAAACAGACGATGAAGGGGTCTTTACTTTGTCATCCAGAAATCTTTCCCTGGCTTTCATGGCCTTCGTCAATAATAATGTGTACAACTTAAGAAGACACAGTACGGTTGCAGCTTAACACGCATGTACCGTAATTTACACGTTTTCAACCATACACAGTTGAAGGCAGGCTGGTTGAAATTGTGCAAGTTAAATCCAAGCAGGACGGAGAGTTTAAAAGCTCTTTATGCACCAAGTCCACTTGGGTTATGCAGCACATAAAGAGATTTTTATCTCTCTGCCTTGCTTGGGGAGCAAGGCCTGCTCCGTGTGCTTGCTCTGCGAAGCTCATGTGAAATTTCTCAGGGCTCTGGGGAAAGTGAGCCCATCAAAATACCACATAGCCAAGTGCGTACAAATACTATGTGTTTATTTGTGTGCCTGTTTGTATATTAAGAAACTGGCAGGACACCGTTCTGAAGCCTGTCTGTCTCAGATGCAACAATTGTCAGAGCATTTGTGCAGGAATGGAATTCTAAAGACCCAGAAACGGTTTGGGTCAGTCCCTTAAGGCAATGCCTTCCCACCAGCAGCAGGCAAGGCTTCAGATTGAATAGGTCAGCTACACAGATTGGACATCTCACAAGGACATGAGGATGACAGGAAGTCCTTCAGAACCCTTGAAACAGAACAGAACGCGTGGCTAATTTGGACACAATGCAGACTCCTTAAATACTGCATTCATTAACTGTGAGATGCATGTGACAGCTTTAAAAAAAGAAAAGAAAAATGGTTTGCAGGTAGCCTGCATGAATAGAAAGAAGCCTTCAAGGATTCCGGAGCACATGACAAGTTACAGGGCCAGAGGAGTGTGTGCAACATTGATTGAGGGAAATTGGCGTGATTATGCAGCAGCTGCTATTATACAGCATTAACTAGTAGCCTATGACATTTATTAAATTCCCTCTTTCATCTACATAACCCCCATTATGTAAGAACTTTGCAGGAGAACTAAAAAGGCTTTCAGTGTGTTGTGGCCCTGGAATGGAATATCAAAGCTTTCTGCGCTTAATAAAACACGGTGAAGACTTCGAAAATTGGCAATAAAATGTGGGTTTTCCTTTTTTTAAAAACAAAAACATCATCAATGTTGGATTTGATCTGGTTAGATATAAGCTTAGATCAAATTATGAGAAGACTGGGGATATAAAGCAGCTGGACTTATACAAGCACTAACAATGGCTTGGTCTCCTTATCAGTGATGTAGTGGAGAGGGACCATTGAAACACAACTGGTCCTGCGAAAGGCGGGGGGGGGGGGGAGAGATTTGGTGCCACACAAGGAAAGACCTTTTTGTTCCTGAGCCTCTGAGGAAGCACTTCCAGTCACTGTAGATAGGGGTGGCTGCAGTCCTTTCTAGGCAACACTCCACATGCCAGTGGTGGATCATGGGACCAGAGTCAAATGTGGGTGGAACCACAAATGTTAATTTACTCACACGCTCTTCTCTATCCTCTATCCAGGCAAGCAGGAACCATAGTCAGAGTCCATGGCACATTCCAGCCAGGCAAAAACCCTCAAGGAAGATGCAAAGCCGGGACAGTGAGGGGTGTGGCCTGGGAAGAGCCAGTGTGGCCTATGAAGAGTCCTAAAGCCCAGATAGAGAGGCTTCACCTTCAGAGCCTGAGATTTTCCACCCCTGTGTCAGGGAGCCGACAGGGAGAACAGGGCGTACACAGATCAGAGAAAGACAGTGACATGCCGGCTAATTTACAGTCAGGGCCATCTTACCCAGCGCCAGGGCGCCCACCCATCGGGGATGCCCAGCAGCGGGAGTCCGGGACTGACCAGGAACAACTGTGAGGCGGCAGCGGCGGCTCTTCCTATGGCCAGCCGTGCTCTCTCGCTTCCTGCCTGGGAGAGGAGGCGGCAGCGGCAGTGGGGAACCAATGGGCCATTCTTGCAGGGGCTGATGGAAGTTGTAGCACAGCAACATCTGGGCAGCCAAAGGTTTCCTGCACCTGATTTAAGGGATTAATTCCTAAACTGTGTGCAATAAATTGAGTAAGCAACTAAATGCTTTAATAAAGAAAGAAAGAAGAAGAAAATCTGACCTGTTCCTTCAAAATGGAGACACATTCAGATCAGAAATTGATGCAAAACCTTGGGCTACAGCAATATTGTGGAGGATGAGGGATTTGCTTCAGGACTATGAAGTGGAAAGCATTGAACTACCTCTCCACACACATAGGGTTGCCAGACTCAACAGTGGACAGGACTTCTGTGCCTTTAATTGCCCTGCTCTCTTTTGAGTCTGGAAACCTTAAAGAGAAACCAGGGTCTGCTGGTTTCTCTTTAAGGTTTCCAGACTCAAAAGAGAGCAGGGCAATTAAGGGCACAGAAGTCCTGTCCACTATTGAGTCTGGCAACCCTACACACACATCATGTTCCCAAATTTTGGACCCTACACCTGCCATTCAACAAAAGCAGTTGATGAAACCTGCTACCATTTGGCTCCAAGAAAGAAGCTCTCTGGTGCAGGATGCAAACGACAATGGCTCTCTTGAAAGTGGTGAGCAGAGCATCAGTGCAGGAGGGCAGTTTCTCATTTCTTCAGGGGGGCAGCACCATCATGAGGGCACCTGGGCCAGTCCCTCTTCGTCATGGGGAAACAATGGGGCACTATATTCTTCAGGCAGGCCACATCCACATGAAGCTACAATGGCCAATCTCTTTCTTTTTCAGCAGGAATCATCAGCATGTGGCCACAATGTCTCCCTCAGTCATTGAGGCATGCAGAAACAGGAGTCTGTTAGCATTGCCATACGTCCGGGATTTCTGAAAGCTACATGGCGCCCTCCTCCCTCCTCCCTGCCCCGCGGCAGTAGCAGGACTGCTGAGGAAGCCTGCGTGGCAAGCGAGCCTTGAGCGGCCCAGCACAGGGGGCAGGGAGGACAGGGAGGGGGCGCCAAGAACGTTACCCCCCCCCCCGCCCCTTCCGTCGAGGAAAATGGTGGAGCAGGGATTCATTCAGATTTGGGGCGGTGGGAGGGGAAAGCTGAGGGGGCTCACACTACCATTAGGACTCAGTTCGACGGGAAGGATGGACTCAAGAGCGTGCTCTCCATGTAGTTAGTGGTTAAAAACAAACAAACACCAACAAAAAGTCCTTTAAAGACAGGAGCGGGTTTTAAGGTCCTAGAAGATTCAGCAGGGCTTACTCTCAGGTAAGTACAGTTCGGGCTGCAGCCTTTGTGACCCACGTTTTGGGTCCTTTTTAGGTTCAGGATGTCACTGCTGTACCTCCCCACCCCCACAATATTTGAAAACGTCAGCTTTGTACTTAAACAGAAATTGGCCGGGAACTTCATTCTCTTCGTCTTTATCAATTTATTTATAGAACAACAAACAGGTGATTGCTTTAACTTTTGGATATGTGGTGATTTGAATCATGAGAATGAATTAGACAAACTGCTGAGTCTTGAATGAGTCTTGCTTTGGAATTTAGGGGGTCTGCGAGCTATGCCAGAGGGGTCCGCAAGATGCTAAGAAATATATTAAATATATTTCGTATGATAACAGATTTTTTGTTTTGGCCACTTCCTGCATGAGCAGAGTCTAGCACAAAACTAGAATTAGATAGAGGCAGTAGTTCTGCTGTATGCCGTTAGGTGGCGCTTTACAAACACTACAGTTTTGCAAAGAGGCAGCGCGCGCATTCTACTAACGCCCACCTCCCCAAGATGCTTTGCGAGCGTCGGCTTCATTTGTGCGCTACTGCGCAGGTACCCTGTCTTCTCCATTCCCCTCCCTCCTCCCTGGCGCGCGCTGCCTCTTTGCAAAACAGTAGTGTTTGTAAACAAAGCATTGTTTTTCGCGGAAGCTACAGTTCGCGTAGTTAAAAATGGACCGTTGGTTAAAAAGTGGTTCACCTCATTAAGAACTGAAAATTAAAACTAACTGTATACTGATGGAGTACTCTGTTGTAACTGTAAAAAACGTATAAATATAAAATATAAAAAGACTCTTAATTTGGCTCTCACTTTTTAATTTTAGGATTAGGAATTAATGGGGGTCCTTGTCACAATAGCAGCTCAATGAGGGGTCCTCGAGAAAATTTTATTGGGAACCCCTGGTCTAGATGAAGCCGTTGCCTGAACTGGCTTATAACTCCCCCAACTCCACTCTATAACCCTCTGTGTCAGGCCCCACTCTCTGTCTACAGCAACTCTGTTTCTGCCTGGCTCTCTGCTCTGTAACATGCAATAGATGCCTTGTTTTTTGGGGGGTGGAGGGGCCTGCAAGAGGTCAGCAGAGAAGCTATTGGGGTGGCTGTGTGGTGGAGCTGGCAAATTTGATTCCTGTCTCTGCTCTGTACGGGGGCACCTGCTGGTTTCATCCTCCTCCAAGCTCCCAGTCTCCAGCACTTCCCAGCTCTTCCCCTACGGGGTGTGGCCAGGAGCTCAGATCCAAATCCTCTCCCTCTGGGATTTCCCAGGGGGGGGGGCTCCTAGTCAGGCAGCTTCCCCCTCTCCTCCTCATCCAGCCAGTCCCCGAAACCCTACTATCTATAACACTATGCTATATTTAAAAAGAAATCTGATCTGGTGCGAGGCAAATTCCTGTGACCGTTCTGGGACACAGTACTTCCTTTCACATGAGCTGGTGGGCATCTTCAACCACAGGTCATCAAAGAGGAATGAACTAAGCAGTGTGCATGTTGCTTGTTGTCCTGCACTTCCATTTTTTGTTTTCTATCGTCTATATGTTTTTATTCACTTTTATTTTTTTTATGACTCTCACAACCCTTCCTTGGGGGTTTTATTATAGTGAAGTATGGCCTGGAGAAGTTTTTAGTAAATATAGGTGAGCTAGTCTCTTGCCTTTCGTCTTTTACCTCATGTGGCTCCTGAGCCAAAGGAACTGCGTTGTGCTGTTTCTGTTGCTTTATTCTTACCTGAGCCCTCAAAGGATGAACAAAAGGCATGCAGAGAGAACCTTGATTTTCATGAGGCATCTCAGCCTGGGCTAGGCCTAAGCCTGACGGCTTTTATAACAAATGAAAACGGGAGGTTTGCCATATCAAAGGGCAGGAAAGCCTAGGAATGCCTCTGCTAATATGTCCTCTAGCACTAAATTGGTTTCTTTCTTTCTCTCTTTCTCTCTCTGTTTTGCAGTTCTGCTAAGCCAATCCTCACTAGAATGAGCACAAAACAAAACCAAGTAACAGCTTTTGTACATCAGCATTAAATGGGAAGACGCTTGGGAAGGAAGGCTGTGATGAAGGAGAACGTTGATGAGTGTAACAAAAAAATAAAAAGTCTGATTGCCGAGAGCTGCCTTCTAAACACAGTTCAGCCAGACATGCAAGTGGTTCTCTGGAGAGAGAGATTCGATCCTGGGTTTACCCACCAGCTCATTAGGAACTGTCACTGGGTGCAACATTCAGAAGGCATGCATGAAAAGTCACATAAGGGGAATAAATTTTAAAAGGGGGTATAGTTGTCACTAGGTAAACATATTAATATACATGCATCAAGGAGGTTTGTAAAAAAAAAATTATTATTATTTCAACTGAAAAGCAAAATCCATTTCACAGTTAACTCAGAGAATTCCTGTTCCGGCCACCAGGAACCAGAGAGGACAACACTTTCCATCCAGCGCTGCAGACAAGACTCAGAGGAAATGGCGTAAACTTTTTGACTCCACCATTGCTGCACCTCATTTGGCCTTCACTTTGAAACACAATGCTTCTCGATTCCTTGCCTACATGTCCTCTTTACTCTCTGTGCGTAGCGACTCTGTGGCTGTTTCAGACTCGAATTCTCATTCTGCAAGGCTGCAAAGGCTCTGAGGTGGTGGCTCCCAAACTGCGAAATCATCATGAGGAGGAAACATGAAAACCCATAAAGTGACGAGTGACCCATCTCCTTCCACAATTCTTCCGCAGGCTATTCCAGAAATTCATTGGGGACCTTCTTTACCCAATAGGTTCCTTGTAGCATGTCTCCATTCCCCTCCTTGCCTCCCAGTCAAATTATAAACTGTGGAGGGTAGAGAGCTCAGATAAGGTAAGATTGAGAACGGAGGTGTAAAAGATGGGCCCAATACATTTTTTGTGCCTGAAGCAGACAGTCCAAAATGTGTCTGTCGTGTGTGTGTGTGTGTGTGTGTGTGTGTGTGTGTGTGTGTGTGTTTAAGATAATATTTCAAGAAATTGCTACCCCAAATTTGCCTCCTGAAGCAAACTCAGCCAGCTCCCTCATGTTGAGTTGGCAGTTGGGGTAAGTGCTGCTGACGTCCAGTGGGAAGCCATTTTGCAAAACATTACCCAGTAAGGTTGGTAAACAATGTAGAGTTAGTCTAGGCATCCGAAATGTAAGAGCTGCCGTGACGCACTTTTACCGTTTTTCTGATCCGAGAGAAGGAAATGGACGTTCTTTACAAATAGCAATGAAAGGACTGCTTGGAACGATTATTCCAACTAGCTCAAAGTAGACAGCAAACAGATCTAACTCTGGGCAGCTACGTTTTCATTGTATCGTTGCCACACTAGGCTTTGAGGCACGCCAGTCGAATGTGGGGATCCATTTGAATGGGGGAAATACATAAGAGGTACATTTCTGCTCTCAGTGATATTTTCTTCGGCCAATCCATCTTTCTGCTCCTCTGCTGCCTTTAGAAAACTTGACTATAAGTAATGTATTGTCAGTACGGATCCCTCCATGCACAACATCGCACAATGCTTACTAATTACTTATACCTGACAGAAACTGGTAACTCTTTGCCACAGGTGGGCACTACATCAGGATGCGTGACTCCTCCTTTACAACTCTGGTTCACCATTCACCACTGCATCTAGCATAAGAAAAACGCGCTGTAGTAGAAGGGTTTTTCGGTGGACAAGCTAGATTTTGCATTTTTGAATAAATCTGCAGAAATCCATTTGTGTTCAAAACTGCCTGTCTCTCTGATTGAAATGCCTATGGACATGCTATCAATATATTTAAAAGGGTTCTTTCTAAGTAAACAATACCCCCCCACTATCTAGGTGCTTATGCTGCCCCCAGCACTGTAGTATTCCAATGATGTGTGCTGAGTGTTTGCCAGAGGAAGCTACCGATAACATTGTTATACAGCATAAATAGATATTCATAGTGTCTCTTTCACAGTGGTGCTGTATAATGTGATTCCCTCCCGAGGTTCCAAGGACAAAATGGCTCGCCGCGGGCTTTGAATGAAAGGTCAGTGGAAGTGCAGGGGAACTTCATTAATCTTGAACAGCCTGGAGGAAATGTCTAGACAACCCAATATTTGGTTAAACAGGAGTAGCATATTTACATATACATATGTAGTCCTGTACACCTGTGGCTGCAATGAACCTTGATCTCTAGATGTTCCGCCTAACTAAGGAGATAGTAATTAACGGCCAAAAATGGGTGTCTCGTGTTGAGTTATCTCCCTCTGTCAAAAGTACGACCCCTTAATGTATGTCCTGATGTCAGGATCCTCTTCCCCTACCAGTGGCAACCAACTATTTGCAAAATGGGGTGGAAATACTCCAAGTCTGATGATACCAGGAGGACATCATTGAACTAGATGTTTAAAAGGAGAATAAAGGACATTTTCCTTGGCAACCCATTTCTCTCACAATGTATGGTTCCACCATCAGATTAACGGAGTCATTATTTGTCTGGGTCATGTCCCACTTCTTTTTTTTCTTTACTTTTAAATTTGTTACTACTGTTGTTAGTCTTAAATGTTATAACATGATTTGCCATCTTATTGCTTGCTGTGGCCTGGTGGTTTCTGCCTCAGGCTTCCATTAGGCTCCCATATCATGCTGCAGAAGAAATGATATAAGTAATAAGTATAGCATCGATGATAAAGTTATCTCGTGTTACCCCAGAATACAGAATTCAGTGGGACTTGCTCCCTAGTAAGTGCATTTAGGATTGCAGCCTTACAGCCCAATCCGATGCATGTGTTCTCAAATGTTACTTCAGTCAGCCTTATTCTTAAGTAAGTATGCATAGGACTGCAGCCTTACATTGCAATCCTATATGCGTCTACTCAGAAATAAGGTCTAATGCTTTCAGCAGGGCTTATTCCCACGCTGGTGGGACTAGGGTTATATCCTTAGTTATAAAATGGAATGTTTAGGGTTGGAAAGGACCAGAGATTCATCTAATCTGACCCTTTGCACTGTGACAGAAAAACGACAGAGCCAGGGAACCCCCCCTCACCCCCTGCTGTGAGAGAAAAGCAGTAAAGGCAAAGGAGCACCATGCCATGAGTGCTTGAAGGGCAGTGGTAGCTAAAATGCCCCCCCAATGTAAACTACGACTCCTATCATCCCTGACCATTGGCCATGCTGGCTGGAGTTGATGGATGCTGTGGCCCAAAAGAATTCAGCGGCATGGCTTTGGCTACCTCTTTCTGTAGGCCAAAAAAACCCCAGATTCCGGTGCTTAAAAGGTAAGAGTTGTTCTGAGTATTACAGGGAAATGCCAGAAAGGACATCAGTCCAAACTCTGATCAGCTGGTTCTGACATCACACAGCAACTCTGCTGAGGTAGTACGTAATGTGAATGTTTGGCTTTTTGGTGTGTGGTGACCATGATTGTCTTTCTAGTTTGCCACACTTCCTGGAAAACCGTCAATATTTCAATCACGTGTTGAACCATGAGTCATTGTCCAGAACAGACAACACGCCCAAAAAAGTCATTGTCCTTCACATCGCAGCCTCTCAAGAGCTTGAACCAGAAACCTTCCTGACCTCCTTAGCAGCATCTTCTGCAAAGGATAGCTGGGGTTGAGGGATGGGGAATCGGTCCTTTTCTGTCCTCATAACTATGTTTGGTGCTGTTCCTGGCTTCTCATTAGCCTCTGGTGACCCTGACTTAAGTATGACACCTTTCCGGTCAACTTCTGGCCCTTACCAGAGCAACTGATCTCTTTGGATTTGTGCTTTCCTACCTTCCGTTGCCATACAAAGTTTTATTCTCTGTACCTGCTTTGTCCTCAACCTCCCTCTGGTCTGTGCTTTGGTCTTAGCCTTCCAAAGATGAATTATCCAGCAGTGACCATGGCCCTCCCACCATGTTTTTGACCATTGTTGACTCCAGTGTTGATTCCGCAACACCTGACATTTCCAGAAAACTGCCACTTTTCATGTGATCCAAAGCTCCTTGACCTATTGGGGCTCATTGAATCCCATTACCTAGTCCTGAGAAAACTGGCCATTGCTGACTTTGTTGGTACCAATATGGCGGGGTGGTCCTTAGACCCCAATCGTGAAAGCAAAACTCGTTACTCTCTTCCGCAGATGTTCCCACCTCTTGGCAATCCTGTCTCTCACTGTGGCCCAGTAATGTTATTGCAAAAATCTTGCAAAGCGATGTGGGTTTTTCCATGACCATTTGTGTGTAGATATATGCGTGTGTGTGTATATACATGTACATAAATATATATATATAGATAGATATATAAAGGAAACAAAACAGTTTTAAGTACATACATCATTCAATGTAAGTAGAAGTCTGTTTTCTTAAAGTGTTGACACTTTCCACCAGGTCGCCCCATTGTAACATGTCAAAAAGAGTTGTGGTCTTTTGGTTTCTTTGCTTTGTTTCTGTTTGTGCTTTTTTGAAAAGAAAAAACGTCAACAAATTGTAAAGAAATCTGTTGGAATACCTGCCTTTCTGAAGAAACAAAGAACAATAATTTTTGTTACTTTAAGGTATGCTTGTTATTAAGTACCTAATAAAGATGAATAATGAATTTTTGTAGCATACTAGAATAAAGTGTTCTAGTACCTTTCTCTCTAGTTCATTCAGATGTGACTGTTCTCTGTCTCTCTCTCTCTTTCTTTCTTTCTCTCTCTCTCTCTCTTTCTCACCCTTCTTTTTTTTCAGAAAAAAGCTTATCCCAGTCGTTTTTCTCACAGCTTTTGTAGTATAAAAAATGTACAGAGGTGCATCTTTTATTTAAGGTATCAATGAATTTAAACAGAGGTGCAGCACTGGCAATGGAATTTGTTCGCAGTCATCTCACTGGCCGATAAGGACTTCTGAACGGTAGCTCTGAATTCCAGAGTCATCCCAAGGGTGCAATGGCCTGTTCTACAAGCATCCATATGAAAGGAAGTTCCACTGAATGCACATAGGAGATACACCTTGACAAGTCTGCTTAAGGCTGAAAGCTTGGGCTCTTTCCTCTGAACTCAACACCCCAACTTATAGCTTACTCTGCGATGAAAATAAAGCAGACAACTATGCAGGTTTTAGTATTCAGACCTTCAAATGATAATTTAATATTTACATCTTACTTTTCAAGATGGCTAAAAAGGCCAACGTTACAATCTTTATGCCTTTAGTGCTATACAGTACTTAGATAATGAATAGCATTATAAGTATTATTCTATGTGGTTTGCACCTTATCTCATCCAGGTATCTTCTTCTAAGGTTGTTGTGCTGTGCTATGAAGGAGCTAATTAGCTAATTAGCAGTAAATTAAAGCTTCAGTCCTAGGCACAATTACTTGCAAGTAAGTCCCACTGAAAATAGCAGGATTTACTGCTGTGAAAACATGTTTAGAATTGTTCAATAAGAAAGCCTAAGTTGCTTAAAGGTAAAGGGACCCCTGACCATTAGATCCAGTCACAGACGATTCTGGGGTTGCGGTGCTCATCTCGCTTTACTGGCCGAGGGAGCTGGCGTTTGTCTGTAGACAGCTTCCGGGTCATGTGGCCAGCATGACTAAGCCACTTCTGGTGAACCAGAGCAGCGCACAGAAATGCCATTTACCTTCCCGCCGGAGCGGTCCCTATTTATCTACTTGTACTTTGACATGCTTTCGAACTGCTGGGACCGAGCAATGGGAGCTCACCCTGTCGCGGGGATTCGAACTGCTGACCTTCTGGTCGGCAAGCCCTAGGCTCTGTGGTTTAGACCACAGCGTCCCCCGCTAAGTTGCTTACTCAAATGTAAATGTGGTTTTATTTATTATGGGTTTTTTTTTCTTAACCCTTCAGATAAATTCCTGGGATGGCTTGGAAAAAATCGTAAATCCAATAAAAACACCCAAAAGCTATGGATGAAAATGTATGCAAGAAGGTCTTGTAGTATTGTCTGGTCAAATTTAGCAAATCTATTTGAATTGCAAATTAGCTGCAAATTAGCTAATGTCTTGCAGAAGTGTGCAGAGCAATGAAGTCTTGCAGAGTTCATTGCACTGATCTAGTAAGCTCACTGGTTGGACATTTTAACTGATCACAGCAATGCTCAATAAACTCTTAAATAATTTGGAAGTGACCAGGAAAACCAAAATCAGGTTCACATGTCAGAGCAAGAAGGATAGGAACATTGGCCCTTAACACCCAATGTCCCTTTTTAATGGCACGCACTGAAATCCATACAGCATCTCTAAATTTTCCACATGTCAGGAACTGGTCCACAACACCCTTACCATTTTTATTAGCTCCACAGATGTACACACTGGACACAATGAGGAAAGAACGAGTGACAGCTAAAGTCTTCATCTCACCAACAAACATTTTGCTGGATTAGCTACATTGAGGGCTTGTGGGGAAGCCTCACATTTTGCTATAGGTCTGGCGTGGGCAGCCTGTGGTATCCAGAAGTGGTTAGACTCCCATCAGCCTTCGTGGTCAATGATTGGAGACAATGGACACTGTAGCCCAACAACCTCTGCCAGGCAAACCACATTCCCCAGCCCTGCTGTAGCTATAAGTCCAGTTTCTCATCTTCATTATCCTCAGCTTGGTAGTTTTATCTCCCTGATTCTGATGGTGTGTTAGCGGAGGGAAGACACATCATGCTCCATCTTTGGTCACCACCCTACACTCAACGCTCGCCTGTGACTCCTAGAAGCTGTCAGCATGCAACAGTGGCCATACCTGGGAACAGCTTTGACTGACTTGCTAAACCAGATGAGGGTAGCTGGTAAGTCTCAAACCCTCGGTGAATTAGGGACTTCCTCTCAGGGGCGTACCCAGGATCAAAACTGGGGGGGGGCAAGGCGTGGGAGGGAAGGGAGGAAGCGCGCACGGCGGGGTGGGGGAGGAGCCAGAGTGCGATGGCTGCCGGCGGCAGCAGCACGAGCTGCTGAGTTCAATGGGACTTGCTCCCAGGGAACAGCGCACAAGAGGGCAAGCTTCTTAGCGCCCGCTCTGCCAAGCGGCACTAATGTGGTGGTCTTTTAAGGTGCCCCGCATGCCCAGAAGCACTCTCCTTTTTTCTTTTCCCCTCCTTTGAACGCAGTTCAGCACCAGGAGCGGTGTCTGCAGCTGCCGCCAAGTTGCCCGCGCGTGCGGTGGGGCGCGAGGAGGAGCCTGCGGAGGAAGGAGGAAGGGGAGGCAGGAGGGAAAGAGGGAGGGGAGGAAGGAGGGATGAGGAGGCGGCGAGGGAGGGAGGGGCGCGTCTTGGCCAGGAGCAAGGCGAGGAGGCCGGCCGGGAGCCTGGACAGACGGACGCGGAGCCGCCGCCGCTGCAGAGGCCCCAACCTTGTCCACTTTCTCCTCCTCCGGCTGCCGGGTGCTGCGCCTCTCAGCTGCCCCCCACTAGAAGCAAAAAACAGCTGAGAGGCGCAGCGCTGCGGCCCCAGGCTCCCGCGCGGGGAGCACAAGCCTGGGGGCGCCTTGCTGCGCCTTCTAGGGGGGCAGATGCCCCCCTGCCGCCCCTGCCTACGCCCATGCTTCCTCTGCAGGTGAAGACAGGCTCTAGTAGATTGAGCAGATGATACTAATAGAGGGTCCAACAGTCAAGAAGGCGTAGGGCTCATCAGCCTGGGAGGGTAGCCCATCTAGGAGAAGGAAAACTTTGATCCTAAACCTCCACTGCCTTGTAGGATATTTCTGGGAGAAGAAAAGGTTAAGGAGGAAACCCTCCACAAATCCAGAGCAGAGTCCCTAAGACAGGTGGGTGGCAACTTGTATGCCTCTGTCTGGCAACTCCTGCAGCCAAGCTAGTGCCAAATGTATTGCTCTGCTTTCCTTTGGACCACCTCAGTGAGGCTGAGAGGGGGGTGTTGTCGTCTGGGAAGCCCAGAACCTCCATACACACTGCCCAGGCTTGTGCCCAGTTGAGGTCACTTCATACCTGCCAAGTTCCTGCCGGAAAAATAAGGGATCGGCAGACTGGAAGTAGTGCTGCCGCCATTTTGGAACTGGGCGGAGCATGCTCAGAAGTGACTTTCGATGCTGCTCTGCCCAGTTCCAATATGGCTGTCGCGCCAGAAATCGCTTCTGCGCGTGTCCAGAGACTCCAGACATGTGCAGAAGGAGCCTCCCCTGGCCGGTAAGTAATGGGGAAAAACAAAAAAATCTGTTTTTCCAGCTGGGAACGGCTGGAAAAACGGGGGGTTTCCCGGGGAATACGGGAGACTTGTCAGCTATGGGTCACTTTGGTGCTCCTAACACAGCGCTTTGGCTTCACCCCCAGAGGCACACCCCATTGTCTCTCAGGACAGACAGATGCCAACAAGCGCTTCTAAAGGTACGAAGTATTTACAAAGTCCCTCGGTGCCGCACTAAATTTCCTGCATAGGAATTCATCCCAATGGGGGCAAAGCTTGGGTAGCTGTCACAAAAGCAAGCATATTCCTCCATCACCCCTCTAAGGAAGAGGGATTGCTGCCTGCCTAGGCTGGCCCACGTTGGGCAGATGTCTGGTCTGCAGGATGTACCAAAGTCGCCTTTTAAAAGACCCACAAACCAGAACCTGCTGCAAAATCCATAAACATATAATTAAAAAATTCTGAGCCCAGGAATTTATTCTGAGTACCAGAGTCGGGCAGGTCTCATGGTCTTTTTGTACAACAATCCATTCCCAGCTACCCCAAGATTTCTTCATTTCAGCGATAAAATTTTGCGGCGGGTGGGAGGTCATTTTGTCACTGCGGTTATATAAGCAGTTTGCACATTACTAGGAGGCTGCAGATCAGTCAGAAGCCTGGCAGGAGATCCAGATTATTCTGCCCACTCCTGGTCTTAACTAACCAATATAATCCTTGTTCCACAACTTGCGTTAGAAAATGAAATGAAGCGCCTTTCATCGTTCCAACCATTTTGAATTAAGTGCATTTACACCGGAATCCTCTGGGCTTCAGAACATTTCTGTCCTAAGGTAGGGTAGTACAGTAGGCAGGAATGCCAAGAGCGCTGGGGGAAAAAAAACCTTTTCATGAAATGGGATGGTGTTATTTAGGAAATGCAGTGGCCCTGTGTGCCTGACTGCTGCCATCTGGTGGTACTCTCAAAGGTTTTGCCATTCACCTTTTGCATTTTACGCAGTGCAAGCTGACGTTCCCATAGCCCAGCTATTTTTAAATACATTTAAACATCAGTGATGTAGACGGATCCAGTTATGCAAAATGCTTTCTTTTCCTCAACGGTTGATCTCGATCCCTTCTCTGCCTCCCACCCCAATCCCTCCTCTCAGGCTCTCTTCTTGCTACCAGATCCTGGCTAGAACTGCAGCTGCTGCCTCTTTCCTTCCTGAATCTTGGGGGGGGGGCAGTTTGTTGTGTTCCTGCTAAAAAAATCAGACATGGAAATATCTGGCAGGCATCCCAGCAGTTGTGAGGTGGTGGCCCTGCTCCCACTTAGCATAATAATCCACTTTTCCCCAAACAATCTGTATTATTTTTTTAATTTTCTGTCTCCTGCATATTTCCATGAGTCTCCTCCTCCTAAGTTGTGAGAGAAAGAGAAGAAAGTTAAAAACTTTTTTTTAAAAACCCAATTTGTACGTGTATTCCTTGGCTATTCAGCCTGTAGTCCACCCTCAGCCTTTGTAAAGGCCTTGCATGCAAAAGCTGCCTTGCATTCAGACCATAGCTGCCAAGTTTTCCCTTTTCTCGCGAGGAAGCCTATTCAGCATAAGAGAATTTCCCTTAAAAAAAGGGAGAACTTGGCAGCTATGATTCAGACGTAAGGGCATCTGCCTTGCATGCGGAAAATGCCAGGTTCAATCCCTCACACTTTTAGGTGGGGCCCCTGCCTGAGAACACCAAAGAGATGCTGCCAATCGGTGCAGAAAATACTAGATGGACCCAATGATGGCCTTGTTATAAGGTAGCTTCTTATATTCCTAACTGAAACTCCATATTCACTGCCTGTTTAGTCCTGCCTCCTCCTCCTCTCTCTCCCTTCAATCAAATTTGTAATCACTTCGGGACAGGGACCTGCTCTGTAGTCTGCAAAGCAGGAGTAGGAAATCTCAAGCCCCAGGGGCCAAATGCAGCTCTCGAGGCGGCTCCCTGTGCCCATTTTGCAGGCCACACTCTTCACTGGTCTTCACTCTGCGTCTTCCCAAGAGCTTTTACCTGGCAGGAATGTGTCTTTGACCTATGATGGTGCCAGGATGGAGAGCGATGTGCTTGAAAACCTATTGCTTTTAAATTGTTATAATATATTATTATTATTATTATTATTATTAAATGATGCAGCCTGCTGTACAAAAGTAAGAGTCACCTCTGTTGCTCCCATGATGCACTGTGGCCCCTGAAAGGTATGCACTGTGGCCACACGAAAGCTCATACCTATGACAAACTTAGTTGGTCTCTAAGGTGCTACTGGAGGGATTTTTTTAAATTTTTGCTTTGACTATCAGTAAAGAAGATGAAGTATGCATTATCATCACATGAAAAGGCACTGTGCTACTTTACGAGTTAAACCTGGCCTAGTAAAGACCTTTACACTTACCAGGTTTGTTTCCTGTGTTGCTTGCGAGCCAATATGGCAACTAATGATGTTTGCCAAACCTAAAGCTGTTGTGAAAGGGGAATGTTGCTACCAAAACACTTGCTGTGGTGAAACTCCGTCATTTATGCCTGAGATGCAGTTTGTTGTATTGTCCAGTAGATGGCAATAAAACATTTTCTAAGAGACAGCCGCTAAACTACAGTATTGTACACAGTATTGGGAAACTGGCTGGCTAGCATCCCAAGAAAAGCAAAGTGTTGATGCTTAAAAGACGTACAGTTTGGAGAAAGGACAGCGACGCAGAGTTTGTTTTGTTTCTCTTTATGTGCTGGAAAGGTAAGATATTATTTTAATAAAATTTAAATGGTATTGGGAAAATGGAGGCCTCCGTATACGTGTGTGTGTGTGTGTGTGTGTGTGTGTGTGATGTCTAGCCATGCCCTCTCCGGGATACTCAATTGCGCACAAACCCTCCCAGTTTTCCATTCAGCCAGAGGTGGCAGACACTTCAAATTCTGCTGTACTTAGTGTTGGGCTGCATTAGGATGGCAGGACTGCACCGTTAGGGCTTTCCCCCTAAAGTTTTGTACTTCTACAGAGCTTGGAGTTCCCCCAAGCATACTGATACCTTCATCTTATTTCTCAGGGGTTCCGTTTTAGCTACAATCCTGTCGCGAGCTGAGTTCACTATTAGGAGTGGCCAGAACGGTCTATATTTGGACCCAAGGCCTGCCCAGCCCCCTTCCTGGTTTACAGGCTCCCCTGGGGATTCACCTAATAAATTTACCATTCGTCTCCTGCAAATAACTTCACCGCTACTTGAGATTAGCGCAAAATAAAGCTTGTGTGTGAGCATCAGGAATACCAGGGTTGTAATAGAGACAGTCTTCCTGGAAGGTTACAAGATACAGTTGTACCTTGGTTCTCAAATGCCTTGGTACTCAAACAACTTGGAACCAAAGCACTGTAAGGGTTCCAGTTTGCGAACTTTTTTCAGAAGTCAAACGTGCTCCGTTTTGAGTGTTGTGCTGAGGTCTGTCTGTTTTTGCTATTTATTTTGCGTTTTTGTGGCTTTTTGTTTTGTTTTTATGACTGTGTGGAACCCAGTTCAGCTACTGATTGATTGATTGATTGATTGATTGTGTGACTGCAGTACATTGCTTATTGCTTTCATTTTATGGATCAATGGTCTCGTTAGATAGTAAAATTCATGTTAAATTGCTGTTTAAGGGTTGTTTTTAAAAGTCTGGAATGGATTAATCTCCAGTCCTACCCTACAGGGTTGTCTGTTCTTTGTATTTATCACTCTCTGAGAAGTTGAGAGCAGCAGCAGCCGCAATAAGGAGGGTGCCACCCTATTTTCTTCTCGCAACGATCCTGTGAGATAGACTAGGCTGAGAAGGGGCAGCTCACCAAGGATCACCCAGCAAGGAAGGCCTATAAAGTCTCCTGTTTCTTCTTTGTGGGAATACAAAGGCAGGGAGTCTAATTCAGGGGCTCGCCTGGCTGTCGTCATATCCTCCTGGGTTTGTGCTTACGAAGAAGCCTTACATTCATCCCCCACCCCCCGAGCTCAACGCAGTGTTTCCTTCCAGCAGAGGAAGTTGGTTCTTGTTTCTTTCCCCTCGCAGAGCCCCACCTTTGCTCTCCTTGGAAACTCCAGCCGGTCCCAAGTGCCTCTGGGACGGATGCCAGGGTAAACACGAGCAGCAATTGAGGCTGCTGCTTCTCAGCCCCGCTGCATGAGTCAGCTACAGCTGGGATGGTTTAAGCAAGCTCATTAGGAGTCAAGTTGTCCAACTCTGCTGCTCTAACCTCACAAAGCTTTCTATGCTGGGCTCTAATCTCGACCATACAGAAGATGGTCTCCATAGCTACTCCCAGCCCCGTCGTTTGAGCTGTGGCCTCACTTCCCCTTCTCAGTTCATTACGGGATTAAAGATTCGTGCTAGAGTATGGCCCTGCAACACTGGAGCCATGTCATGCTTGACAACAGTGCCATCCAATAAGTCCCCTTTCGCCAAGCTGGGGCCCACCAGATGTGTTGGACTACAATGTCCATCATCATCTCTGATGTAGTCCCATCATCTGGGAGGGCGCATGGTTGGGGAAGGCTGCAAAAATTGCGCAAGATGGGGTACACTGTCCTAAGTAGGCCCCTAGACAGCATCTTAAAAAGCAGAGACATCACCTTGCCGACAAAGGTCCGTATAGTTAAAGCTATGGTTTTCCCAGTAGTGATGTATGGAAGTGAGAGCTGGACCACGAAGAAGGCGGGTCGCCGAAGAATTGATGCTTTTGAATTATGGTGCTGGAGGAGACTCTTGAGAGTCCCATGGACTGCAAGAAGATCCAACTCTGTGGGACAGTGTCCAGAATTCTCCGAGGAAGAGAATGTTCCTCAAATGTGCTTTGAAGGTATCGTGTGTACACAACATTGGACTGCACAGAGGAAGCCAATCTTGATGAGCCAACAGGCTCTGAATGGCTCCTGCCTCAAAGCTGCTGAGAACAGTAATAAATCACTTGACAGTTTTCATTCATTCAATCCTAATACAGTAGTAGGCCAGTATTTATTTTTCTCTCCTTTCCATTAGCATATTCATTTTATTTATTAATTTTCTATCTTGCCTGCCCTTCCAAAGGAGCCCATAAAAAAGATGTGCACTTTTTCAAGAAGGAAAGGTCCAAGAGTAGAATTGGTTGTTGTGGCTCTTAAAAACAAACAAACAAACAACAAAAACCATTTACACAATAGTCAAGGTAAAGGTACCCCTGACCATTAGGTCCAGTCGCGGACAACTCTGGGGTTGCAGCACTCATCTCGCTCTATAAGGCCGAGGGAGCCGGCGTTTCTCTGCAGACAGCTTCCGGGTCATGTGGCCAGCATGACTAAGCCACTTCTGGCGAACCTGAGCAGCGCACAGAAATGCCGATTAACTTCCTGCCTATTTATTTACTTGCACTTTAACGTGTTTTTCCTTTCAGGTCCAACGGTATAAAGGTTTTACTAAGACTGATAAGTTTGAGGGTATCTGGTGGCCTCTCCTGGTGTTTGTTACTTGATCGGGAGAGCACAGTCAACCTCTTACTCTCACAGCTCAATTTTTGGAGACAGTTTAGGTCAGTGGTCGTCCATTATTCTTGGTATATCTCATATAATAGTATGACATCTTACCATTTTAGCTTCGAAGTGCTCCCTCCCAAAAGGCACTTGATGCTAAGCATTTGCAACCCTGCCGTATCGTTTGCTTTTCTCTCTTTTACTGTATTATCCTTTTTTAAAAAATTCCTTTTCTTGTTCTGTTTGTCCTCCTCTGAGGTTTGCAACTGCTTTCTTTACTTACGTAACAAAATGAAATAAAGAAATACTTTATGGAAAACAACGGCGACGACATCTGACAGAGCAATCAGCAGATTTCTAATGAGGAGCATGGGAACCGCGCATGAAAAGAAAGGCTCACTCATGCAGACAGGATGCTCTTCCTCAAAGTTGCGCAAGGCACCCAAGCCACAAGACCTGTTAGTCTTTTTATTTTCAGGGCGTGCTTTCAGACAGCTCCTGCTCCTTCTTCTGGGCCGCACTTCTTTGATCAATGTCTTCTCATCTGCAAGCCTCTACTCATGTGATTATGTGATGCAGACGATAATGTCCATAGATTTACCATGGCCCCTCTACTGTTTGCAGAGCCTAGTGTGAAACCCCAAGCACCCTTCAGAGGTATTCTTCCAGGAGTCCTTTCAAACAGGGGTAGCTAAACTGTGCTCTTGTCGCTGTTGCTGGACTCTTAATTCCCAGCAGGGTCAACAACACTTGCAGGTCACAAATTAGCCACCTCTTGGCCCAACACCCCCCAAAGGAAGTGGCTTTGTAAGTTATTTTGGCTGTTTTCCCATTACTTCATTTGATCGTATCTTTAAGATATATCTTAACTCTACATGAACTGCCTGCATTTGTCTCCCCTGCAATTTAAACCCTTTGCATTTTATTGTATCCTGTTGTGATGCTTTAAAAATAAATAAATCATCTTACAACATGACTCAATATTTGAAAGTTGTACATAGAGCTTTATTTTGAAAGTGTGTAAGATGGCATAACTTCCCAGAGCAGTATGCTGTTAAGAAAATAAAACTATATAATAAATTTAACAGCAAAAAAAAAGTGTTTTCTCCCTCTTAGGATGCAACTTTATGCCAGGGTGGCGAACCTCAGTCTCAGGGGCCGATCCTCTCTGTTTGGCTCTCATGGCTCTTCCCTGACCATCCCTGCTCTGCTCACACCCTTCATGTACCCCAAATATTTTTGCCTGACTGGAATTTGCATTTGACCTCTGAAGAGTAGAGAAGCCCATGTGAGTGTGTGGAGAAACTAGGCTGCTGAAACAAAGGTAAAATGTGTGTTTATTGCTCTGCCTACTTTTACCTCTGAGATGTGGTCCCAGGAAGGATGAGAAGAAGACGACCTCCAGGCTAGCAGATCGGGATAGATGCTCATTGTCATCGGGCAAATAAGAACAAATGCTCAATGAGGAGTGGATGCTGTAAGCTTTGTACAAGCAGGTACCAGGATGATAATTCCATCAGCAGGTTGTCTGGGTGAGACGCAGGTGCCCATACCAAACAAGAAAAATATCCTCTTTGCATGATGATACCTCTTTCATGCCCTACCTAAAATAGCCGCTCACCCAGTACCGGTGGTGGGCCACGTTTGCAGCCCAGCGTGCGACTTCCCTGTCTTCCCAAAGCCACGCTGCTTTGGTCGGCCATCGCTCCACTCCCACGGCTGTCACAGAGCCTGCCAGGATCCCGCCAAACCCAGATTCAAATTTGGCCTATCCATGGCAGCCAGGGGGGCAGGGCAACTAAAGCACACCGAGTTGTTGCAGGCTCCACTCCGGTCCGCTCATGACAAATAACGAGGGATGCGCTAGAGTGCCCTCATGCTGAAATTGCAATAGGCAGGCACTTCGCACGGTCCCCAGGATGCTCATTCATCTGGGCAAGAATGATCTGGTTGCACAAAAGAGCATCAATTTAATCATGGCAGCAATCGTGGACATTGAAAGAATCCAGGCAATGTGCCCAGACAACACCATCTTTTGGTCTGAGCCCCTTTGCCCCTGCGATGGAGAGGGGCCTTCAAGCCTTCTCACCTCAATTACACCTTCATAAAAACCAACAGGGCTTTACGCAATGCGGCCCTGTGTCTTGGTGGCCGAGGGATCAGACGTCCGGACCTTAAAACTACAAGTTGGACCTTTTCAGACCTGGCGGAGTACACCTCACTGCTATCGGGAACGAACATTGATTGGGAGCTATGAAGCAGGAATGGTTTCAATTGTAGGTGGTCTTTGCAGTGAGATTGCGATTTTGCAGTCTCGAGTGGCGGGTTTTAGGCCTTGGGCGGAATCCTTTAGTCTGATAACTGATGAAGGGCTGAAGTAGTGACTCACCCCTTCCGTGATGGCGATAACACAGTACCCTGTTAGAAGGGTCTTGAGGGGAGTCTCTTCCACAAGCGCACAACAGGTGGGCCATAGAACTCCCCCCTGCATCGCGTCTGCGTAAACACGTTTTGCTGTGGTTCCATATTCGCATTTGACCCTGCCATGCCTCAGACCCCCAGCAGGGGGCTGAGAGGGATACATGCCTGGTGCTATGCCAAGGTTTCCTATGTCTGAAATTTAAATAAAGTTGTAAAGTTGTAGCCAATTTATGTTCTCATGTCTTCTCCTTTGATATCAGGTCCAGCTTCTGGGGAAAGGGGGGGGGAGAGTATGTGGCTGGGCATGCAAAGAAATGCTTGTCCATGCTTAATACCTCCACTCAAATGATATCCTTAAGTACAATACCTGAAAGAGCGTCTCCACCCCCATCGTTCTGCCCGGACACTGAGGTCCAGTGCTGAGGGTCTTCTGCTGGTTCCCTCACTGCGAGAAGCAATGTTACAGGGAACCAGGCAGAGGTCCTTCTCGGTAGTGGCACCCGCCCTATGGAACACCCTCCCACCAGATGTCAAAGAGAAAAACAACTAGCAGACATTTAGAAGACATCTGAAGGTTAGGGAAGCTTTTAATGTTTAACAGACTCTTGTATTTTAATATCCTGTTGGAAGCCACCCAGAGTGGCTGGGGAAACCTAGCCAGATGGGCGGGGTATAAATAATTATATTATTATTATTATTATTATTATTATTATTCACTTTTGTAACTGCGAACAGATATTGTTGTTGTTTTTTGTTTTAATGTGGATTTCTTGCACCACAGCAACGAAAAATTTCAATCCACCTTATTTCCTTAAACCTAAATTTCTGATATGCAATTGAACCCCCCCCCAAAAAAAAAAACCCAGCAAACTGCAGGTGACCCAGCACACATTTCCACTGGACAACAGTTCCTCACTCAGCAACTGGGTGCTTGCTTGTTTACTATATTCTATCCCCTATCAGCGCCAGTCTTTGTATCAAGCACTCCATTAATCTTCTTCTTTGCCTTATTCATCTTACCTGAAGTGTAAGCCCCTTCTAGACTCACCTGGAGCCCCTTCTGTTTCCTGTGCAGCTGCAGCAGTTATTACAATGTTGAGGCTAAATAAATGTGAAGCTCTAGCCAACTCCCTATCCCCTGCTGGGGAGACTCTGCTCGCTTAGAATCGCATACTTGTTCCCACAGGCATGGGTCCAGACTAACAAGCGCAGAGCTGTTGGTTTGAGCATGTTGCCACATCAAATAGAGGAAGTCTCAGAACACAGAGCACATTCATGCTGTTTTACCAGCCCATGGGGTCCACTGATCAGCTGGCATTGGGAGGTGGAGTGTGCAGGCTCCTAGAGGCCGCCGAGCCAACATTCCCCCGAGGCTCTGCTGGAAATAAAAACAGAGAGCTCTCACCTGGATTTCTCCAGCTGGGGCACAAACAAGAGTTGCTGTTTGGCCATGCAATGTGCACATGAATGTGTTGCCTCTTTCCCTGTCTTTGCCTGATAAGACCAAGACTCCTCTCTCTGGGAATGCAAGGGATAATGGCTAGCACAGAGACCTTCGCAGCGGTCATCGCAAGAGGCTGCCTATAAAGGAAGCACTAAAACCACTTATGTCCGGCCATTATATGTGGCCCATATAGCTTCAGCAATAAAGGAAGAACACCTGTAGTACTTTGGAGGTTCCTTTTTATTGCTGTTGCCTCTCTGGAGTTAAACACCAACAGAGGAATAAAATCAATGGTCCTTAAACTATGCTTGTTTTAATACTTGCTGCTATGGCTATTCCCCAGCCAGCTCAAGCAAGCAGTTGTCAATGTTGAGCTAGACTTGAAGATGGCTAAACTTTGTTGTGGACCAGAAGGATGCAAAGTCCAGGATACCTGAGGTGTGGATAGTGACATTATATAGTTTTGTCACAAGGTGGCACTATTGAGCTGGGTGGAGTCAGAAGTTTTCTGTTGCTATTCTGTCTTACTTAAGAGAGAGAGAGAGACCATCATCATCATCATCATCAAAAATTTATTACGCATACCTGCCAAGTTGCTGTCAGAGAAATAAGGGACCGGGCGGAAATAGCTGACCGGAAGTAGCGCTGCCGCCATTTTGGAACTGGCGCGGAGCATGCTCAGAAGTGACTTTTGATGCTGCTTTGCCCAGTTCCAAAATGGCCGCCGTGCCAGAAGGCCGTGCCAGCTAGCAACAGCTGGAAAATGGGAATTTCCCGGGGGCAACTATGATTACGGTCATAGACCAGTACAAGTCGGGGGGGGGATACAATCATTTAGAATATGTAGAACTAAAAAGTATTAAAACAGAAGGTATATCTAAAGGACTATAAGAATCTAAAAGAAACTATAAGAATATAAAAGAAGGGTTAGGAGGATTAAACGGATGTGGAAGAACACAAAATATTATTATATAAAAGACTATAACTCCCTACTAAACATCTTCCAAGACAATAACGCCCACTCACAACACAAGGAGCTCATAACCCACCTCCTCCTCTCAGCAGCCAGAAACATCATAGCCAGATACTGGAGAGACCTGTCAGGAGTAAGCCTAGACCAATGGTATCAAATAGTATGGGAAACAGCCTTGTTAGAAAAACTAACCAATAAACTGACACTGGGGCAAATGGGAGAAGATGCTTTCACCCGGTATGGTTCCCCTTTATCACATACACAAAACCCCACACATACACTAAGTGGAATAGAAGCATTGCCCCCCAACCCCCCCCCCCCCACTCACCATTCCCCCCCCCACCTCTTTCCTCCTTTTTCTTCATAATGTAACACTAATGTCTCAACAAATGAAACTGATCTGTAGAAAATGTAACTTGGAAAAAGAGACATTGCACATACTTTTGTAAATCAAGAAATCTTTAATAAAAATATATTTTTTTAAAATAAGAGATGATTATCAATTTAGAGAGCACTCTGATGTGAGTGTTCATTAAATCTAGTTTGTGACACAGGTCATCATCCGACAAATTTAAAACCACTCTGTTGGTCTGTCTCTGCACAAAAGGCCAGTCTCCGAATATTTACAGTATACAAGGACTGGCCAATCCCCAGGCTTTGTACTGTCTCCCAATAGCCGGATATGACATCACTCACTCCTTCTGTGCCTTAAGATGTCTTGCAGCCTGACCCTAACAGTTCTTCAGTGGGCTAGGTGCCAACTACAGCTCATAAGGGTCTCAGTTCAAGCTCCGTAGTCTTCCAGTAGCACCTTAGAGACCAACTAAGTTTCTCATTGGTATGAGCTTTCGTGTGCATGCACACTTCTTCAGATCAATGACAAACTTAGTTGGTCTCCGAGGTGCTACTGGAAGGAATTCTTTAATTTTGTTTCAACTACAGCAGACCAACATGGCTACCTACCTGTAACTAGTCCGTAGCCTTCAACGCTTTTATTTAATTAAAATATTTACATCTTGCCTGACAAACTCCCAACGCATGTGGCAATCAGAAAACATTAACAGACAATGAACCCTTTTTAAGGGCACAGATCACTGGAAGAGTGGAGCTATAAAAAGTCCACACCCTCGTATTCAGACGTCATGGCTGTTGCAACTGATGTTCTTGGAAGCTTTCCCCGATAGCCATGGGGCAAAATAGCCTCCCCTGGAAGTGTGTTGCCTAGCAACCGGAGGCAGAGAGCACAGGCTGGTTCCATCCCTGTAGATTAGTGTAGGGTTACCAGACGTCCCCAGTTTCCGGGGACAGTCCCCGGCTTTGCAAATCTGTCCCCGGACAAACTCCATCCCTGGAATGTCCCCAGATTTGCAAATCTGTCCCCTGGAAATGTGGCAGTCCTCTGGCCAGTGTGCCTCCCTTCAGTTCTGCAGCCCTGGGGCAACTGGGGTTGCTTCCAGGTTGAGACATAGTTTGCATGAGATCTCGGGAACAGGTCGCTGGCAACAAGGTTGTTGGTTTTGTAACCGGATGTTCCCTGGGATACAAACTGGATTTCGCATGGCAACAACGCCATGCGGATACTGCAGGAAAAAACTTGTGCGCATGAGGAGCACTGGTCACACATCTGGAAGCACCCTAGGGGGAGAGCAGCTTCCAGCGATGTGGTATCAAAAGAATAAACGGCAGTCATTGCTTCAGATCAGGTCTACACAACTTGAAGCCGTCTTTATGCTAAACCATAGCTGCCAAGTCTCCCGTTTTCTCCGGGAAATCCCCGGTTTCCCAGCTGTTCCTAGCTGAAAAAACAGATTTTTTCCCCGGTTTATTCTGACGTGGTGGCCATTTTGGAGCTGGGCGGAGCATGCTCAGAAACGACTTTTGATGCTGCTCTGCCCAGTTCCAAAATGGCTGCAGTGCGACTTCTGGCGCGGTGGCCATTTTGGAACTGGGCAAAGCAGCATCAAAAGTCACTTCTGAGCAGGCTCCGCCCAGTTCCAAAATGGCGGCAGCGCTACTTCCGGTCTGCTATTTCCGGCCCGGTCCCTTATTTCTCTGACAGCAACTTGGCAGGTATGTGCTAAACCCACCCTCGCCTCCCCTTCCCAGTATTTGTAGTTCTAGCAGACAGTAAATGCAGCACGATCACCAGCTGCTAAAGATGCTCATGGGATGCATTTGGACCACTGGGGCACTTTGGTCCATCAGTCCCTGTATCTTCCTCAACCCAACTTGGACCAAGCCAGCCAGCAGACAGGTGACACTCCTGGTGACTCATGGGAGGTTAAGTATACAGTGTTTTGGCTCAGAAGATGTGCACATATTGGCTTGCGTTCTGGCACATGTAGATTGATTCAGGCATGCTCAGTCCAGTCACTTAGTCTAAGCTTCTTCCTCCCTGCCAGATACAGCCCTGGGTCCTTTTTATCAGCCTAGTACACATTTATCCTTAATGCGCCTTGTTTCAATAGAATGGCTCCAGGCAGCGTTTTGCTGCAGAGGAGGCAAAGAGGGACAGCTGATCTTGTTCAGCCTTAAGTCTTCAGGGAAATCTCTTTCTCTGCCTGGCGAATAAGAGATGAGGTGGTCAAAAATACTGCCCTATCTAGGACGGAAGATTAAGACCTCAATCTAGAAGTGAAAAGGGAAAAGGAAATTAAGCCGAACTTGTTTCTGTGTTGCCAAGGAAAGACTTCCGCAAGTAACTGAGGAAGGGCTGGCTGAGATCCTGTGAAGGCCAACACTGCAGTGAACAAAGTCCCTTTTATGAACTGGACTGTTTCTGCAGTGGCAGGCCTACATTTTGGGGCGCTGAAGCTCGAACAGATATGGGGGCCCCTTCACCACCAGCAACAAGGGACTCAGCTATACAGCTGCAAATAAAACAATTTAAGTGTGTTGTAAAGTGCATTATACAAATGTGACACGAGATGGAGATGGTGAGCTATGGCAAATTTAATAATAATAATAATAATTTATTATTTATACCCCGCCCATCTGGCTGGGTTTCCCCAGCCACTCTGGGCGGCTCCAACAGAAATATTAAAATACACTAATTTCTTAAAGATTAAAAGCTTCCCTAAACAGGGCTGCCTTCAGATGTCCTCTAAAAGTCTGGCAGTTGTTTTTCTTTTTGACATCTGGTGGGAGGGCGTTCCACAGGGCAGGTGCCACTACCAAGAAGGCCCTCTGCCTGGCTCCCAGTAACTTGGCTTCTCGCAGCGAGGGAACCGCCAGTAGGCCCTCGGCACTGGACCTCAGAGCGAGCGATGGAGGTGGAGACGCTCCTTCGGGTATACTGGACCGAGGCCGTTTAGGGCTTTAAAGGTCAGCACCAACACTTTGAATTGTAAATATTATATGCAGGCATGATGCATTTTTAAATCAATTTTTAAAAGCAATGCGAACTAAAGATGCTTTTGGATCCCCTCTAGGAATAGGGGCCCTGGACTTTAAGCTTCTTTAGTTTCATCGTAGAGCCATCTCTTCTGTAGTGCTCTGGGTTCATAGTTATTGACTAAAGTAGAAGTGGGGAATCTTTTTCAGCCTGAGGCGACATTCCTTTCTGAGAAACCTTCCAGGAGATGGCAGGGCCAAAGGCAAAAATGGGTGGAATGTAAATTTTATCCTTGTACAGAAAGCTAGTTTGTACACACGGGTCTTTCTGTTCTCTGTCCAGGCAAGCAAGAGTCATTGTCATCAAGAGTTCTATGAAATTCCAGCCAGGAAAAAACACTCAAACAAGGTGTGAAGCAAAGCTTGGGTTGCCATATTTCAAAAAGTGAGCTCTGTTAGTTTTGCTCCAAAGTTGCTGAGCTTTTTCTGCAAAATCTCCCCCCGAAAAAGTTCTTGAGCTATTTTTAAGGAAATTCGCCAAAAACTACACTTCCGACATGGGTTGCAGTACATCCAGATTTCCCCAGACAATTCAGTGATTTCCGCCTGGACACAGTTGCCGACAGCCGGATTCTGCCTATGTCCGCGAAATTCCAGATGTATGGCAACTTTAAGCAAAGCAGATGAAAGGTCTTACCAGGGGAAGAGTCTGTAGGGCCACATACCGTAAGAAAGGCTTGTAGGGCTGCATTTTGCCCCCGGGTCTAAGCAGATAAAATAGCATGAGAACATCTAGAACAGTGTTTCCCAACCTTGTGCCTCCAGCTGTTTTTGGACTACAACTCCCATCATCCCTAGCTAGCAAGACCAGTGGTCAGGAATGATGGGAATTGTAGTCCGAAAACAGCTGGAGGCACAAGGTTGGGAAACACTGATCTAGAAGTCATCCACAGAAGCCAAATATTACCAGCATCCCCTCTGCTGCCACCAAACTGTACATTGGCTCCAAATGGCAAAGGCGGAACCAGGGAAGAGTGATGGGTGCCACGGTCGCAGAACCTCTGGGGTGCTGCAAAGGATGCTCCAACTATGGCGTCTAACAGAAGGTGAGAGGTGAGGGGCAGCAGATTTTGGTGTCGCACAGGCACCTATCCTGAATAAAAACTGCTGGTGCATTGGAAGCCGAAGCCCCGACTGAATGGCAGAATCTTCAAACCTCTGTTTCCTATTCTTTGTAGGAGAAGGCAGCTGTATTGCAGTGAGCAGCAGCAGCAACAGAGCCCCACTCATCAGGGGTGTGGAAGCCGGTTCAATAAGCATGGAGCCCACATACTCCCAGATGTGTACTTGGGTCCCTCCCCATACATTGGCATCACCTTTCATGGGGTTGTAAAGATGGCATCTTTTATATGCCTGTTTTCTTTGTCCATGGAGTTTTCTTGGCAGGGATACTGGAGTGGCTTGCCAGTTCCTTCTCCAGGTGGATTACATTTAGTCAAAACTCTCCACTATGACCTGTCCATCTTGGGTGGCCCTGCATAGCATAGCTCATAGCTTCTCTGAGTTATTCAAGCCCCTTCGCCACGACAAGGCATTGATCCATGAAGGGAGAGCTGGACCATAAAGAAGGCTGATCGCCGAAGAATTGATGCTTTTGAATTATGGTGCTGGAGGAGACTCTTGAGAGTCCCATGGACTGCAAGAAGATCAAACCTATCCATTCTTAAGGAAATCAGCCCTGAGTGCTCACTGGAAGGACAGATCCTGAAGCTGAGGCTCCAATACTTTGGCCACCTCATGAGAAGAGAAGACTCCCTGGAAAAGACCCTGATGTTGGGAAAGATTGAGGGCACTAGGAGAAGGGGACGAAAGAGGACGAGATGGTTGGACAGTGTTCTCGAAGCTACGAACATGAGTTTGACCAAACTGCGGGAGGCAGTGGAAGACAGGAGTGCCTGGCGTGCTCTGGTCCATGGGGTCATGAAGAGTCGGACACGACTAAACGACTAAACAACAACAAAGATGGCATCAGCACTCCCACATGTGTATATGCATACATTCTTCGTACCTGCGAACACAAATAGCTCAGATGCAGGTAACTAACTTTCAGTGAGCATGCTGCCTGTGAACCTGCACGGACAATAGCTGAGCTGTCCAAATCAGCAAGTGTACAGTCTTCCACGCAAACACTTGCATACGCTTAGAGGCAGCTTGTTTGTGTGTTCCTTTTAGCAAATGAGCAAGCCTTGCATTAGCTCTCTTCGAGATAAGCCTGGTGCTAGATAACACACTGCTGTGAAAGAAGAGTAGAGAGGTATTACTGTTCTTTCGATTGCAAAATTGAATTATTGCCCCGGGCATTGTGCTGCAGGCTCTCCTGCTTCCATCTAATCTCCGGAGATGGAGAGATCCATTATTGATACTCTAGGCGTGGGTTGCATTAAATTTTTCATGACAGCTAATTTCAATAGCACCTTTCATTGTACAGTATACTACCAACCCACCAGGGTCCTCCCTGTGCTACCCTCTCTCATGTCTCAAGGCTGACAGATGGATAGTGGCATGCAGCTTGCCTCGCAAGAGCTGGGTGTCAAGCCAATGAAGAATGGCCTTCTCCATCTTGCCTCAATTTCTCAGCAATGGGGAACCAAGCTATTTTTTAACACCCTGTCATGCCAAGTGCCCTCCTTCTGTATAATGTGCTGACAAAGGATGGCAATCCCGTTCTTTTCCCCAAGGTGACAGAACTGTAGAGGACATAATGATACATCTCCGTTTGGCTAAAACTGTGTACGTTTCTGTCAGGGGTTCTTGCGACTACTCCAGAGTAACGACGCCCCTCATACTTGTCTTTAAACAGTTTTTATTGGTGCACTCTATTTACAGTGAGACAGGAGTGGAAAACATGTCTGCTCATTCCGATGCAGAATCCGGCACTGCCCCTCGGCGTGATCTCCCCCAACATAAGAGTCTCGGGACAGTGAATCTCCTCCCCTTTTTTCTTCTGCGTAATTCCGGAACCTGAGGAAAGGGTCTACGCTCCAGGTTTTCCTTTTTTTCCCTCCCCCCCCTCTCTCTTCCCTCCTGTGTAGCCTGGGCTCTCCCATGCTGCCAGAGCCCTGGCACCTTCCCTCCATTTCCTGACTAGCCTCCTCGGAGCCCTCACTTCCATCACTGCTTGGGGAGGAGCTACTTATGATGCAAGGGGGCGGTTCTCTATACTGTCTTCCCCTTACAGTTTCCTTTACTTTTTCCAAATAAACATGCATAGGACTGGACTGTAAGAGATCTGTGGACCATCGTGAGAGGCTTCTGCAGGATGAGTCCCTGATAGCAGGACAGAAGTAAGGAGAGGGAAGCCTGCAGTCTTTACATTTTAGGCTGACTTGTAAATCCCTCCTCGTTCCCATGAATTGGGCCCAGAAAATAAACTGACTATCAGTGCAGCTGTTTTAAAATGGGAGTTACCCGAGTTCTAAATGGATCCCCCAGCCAGTAAATCTGCATTTTGGACCCACCCGAAGTCTCCTCCAAATCATCTTCAAGGGCAGCCCCACATAAAGCATGTTGGGACCATCCAACCTCAGATGAGGTCACACCCTGATTTGCCTGTACTACTTCCCCTTTAGCATATCGGGAGTCAGGGGCACCAGGTTGCCCCCAAAATTGTGGGGGCCTGGCGTGCTTTCCGCACATGTGATGCCACACATGGAACGCCCATCTCCCAACACCGTGCAGGCCACTGCAGTCTTCCACGACATCACTTCTTCTGGACGAGGCCGAGCGCTCTGGCGGAGCCAGGTACTGAAGCTGTGCTGTGCGTCACTGAGAAAATAATGATTTTTTTGCTTGCTATTTTGCTTCTGCTTTCTGGTGTCTTAATGTTTCCATTAGTGCACTTCATAAGGATGTGGCACACTGCACTAAGTGCACTGTTGGTTGACTTTAAATGTGCCCATAAATCGTTGCATTCCTGCAACTGTTCACCCCTTTCTTCGGGGGGTCACTCATCGAGAGAAAAAGGGGAGGCCGCTGGCTTGCGACTGCCTGCTTCTCTCTTGCTTTGGCAGCCTCCTGTTCACAATTCCCTGCACGCTGGCGATCTTTTGCCTGGAGCAAGGATGGAATTTGGCATTTGCTAGGGGTTTCTGGAGCGAGGCCGAGGTTCCCAACCAAAAGAAGCCTTCTATGGGAGTAAACAAATTGAAAGAACAAACAGCCAGAGACCACACATATGGTTAATGACAACATCTTGCAATTGGAAATGGCAGATGCTGTTGAAAGGATGGCCTACAGGAACAGTCGCAAAGCTGTTTTTGTGGAAGGCTTGTGGCACTGTACCGGAGCACACACACTTTGCATGCAAAAGGTCCCAGATTCAGTTCCTGGCATCTCTGAGTTGGGCTGGGAAAGGCTGAAGCTTCAGGGAGCCACTACTACGATAGTCAGATGAGCTAATGGCCGTGATAGAAGGGGGCTTCCTGTGCTGCTTCGGTTTTGACTTTTGTGCCACAGTAGTACAAACATGAGCTGTGATGAAGACAGAGAAATCTATTCTCACTATATTGCATCAGAGAGACTGTGACCATCCTGATTTCATGTTTTCCACCTGCAATTTGCTCTCTCTTCGCCCACCAGTCCAGCTCGTGGGTCCCCAGTGATTCTTCCCCTGCTGAACCACCCTAATCAATAATTTCCATAATTTATCCACAGTCCCAGTGTCGATGGGATTTCTCAGTGGCGGAACTTGGGCTCTCAGATTTCAGTGGCGCCTCTCAGGGTTGCCATATTTCAAAAAGTAAAAAACCAGGACTCCCTGAATGAGCTTTTTTTAAAAAAAGGAAACCACCAAAATTGTTAATTTTTTAATTTTTATTGACTTGCCTAAGATCCAGGACAAAGGACCACCTTTCGGAAATTCCCTCCAGATGTCAATTCCACCTTTGAAATCCCGATAATGTCCAGAAAAATCCAGATGTATGGCAGCCCTAGTACCATTCTAACTAATAGTTGTGGCATCCCTTGTGCTACCCTAGATATGCCTCTGGACAAAGCTGAGGCCTCTGGCCCTTTATCAGTTTCCCCTTCTCAACCCAGCAAAAGTTAAGGGGAGAGGTCCCTACCCAGGCATAATGTTAGTGAATAATGTTAAAGGCTGGCTATATGCTTTCAACACAATACAGTTACCCAAGCTAGCTGTTTGGCACATCGGAGCTATATGAAAAAAGAGCTTTGTTTGCCTTCTGCCCTGTTGTTAACTGTGCAAACAAGCGGTTATCTTATTTACAATGGAAACACTGCACCTTTACTTACTAGGGGGAAAGGCTGTGTTAAAAACCTATTCTGGGATATGTTTGGAACTAGTCCAGCCTTTTCCGATGTAGGACTCCTCTTTCACCACAACCTGCAACAGAGGAGACCTGCTTCTAATAGTTTCCTTTACGTGTCTTCCTCCTCTTCTCACTAACTTCCTCCTTTCTCTTTTATTTTCTTTTTAAAAAAGAATAAGCCCAAACGTTTTAACGATAGTAAAGACAAAATCCAAATGCTTGGTGGTTCTCCTTAAGCCAGACCAAGATATGCAACCAGACCTATCCGTTGAAGATCAGGCCAGAGCCGTGGTTCCAGGATTCCTCACCCCCCCATGGATCACTTGAACATTGTTGAGGGTCTTAGCAGACCATTTAATGGCTCTTCTGCCAGTAGTGGCAATTTATAAAACAACAACAACAACAACAACAACAACAACAACAACAACTGTGCTAGATATTGTATGATTTTTCAATTCAATTTCCATTGCTTCTCTTTCAATTTAATATATACAACATAACAGAAATAGAAGAGGCAACAAAAACACAGTTCAAAATCAATATGAATGTTTGATGTGGTGGATGTGCTTCTCATTCTTATCCTTCTGGCTGCTACTCCTGTCCAATTCCTCCTCCTGTCACTTCCAGTCCACCCTGCTCACCTTTCAGGTGAACCATCAGCTTCTTAGAACATAGCTGCCAAGTCTCCCGTTTTTTGCGGGAAACCCCCATATTTAAAACCGTTTCCTGCTGGCAGCCCGGATTGGGAAAAATCCCGTAAATCCCCCAGATTTCCTACCTGCCAGGGAGGCTCCATTTTGGGTCCTGGCACTGCCCGATTTCCGGTGCCCAGACACGGGTAGCGCGGCACCGGAAGTCGCTTCTACGCATGTCCGGACATGCATAGAAGCGACTTCCGGTGCCGCGCCGCTGCTGATCCCGCATTTTTCAGCGGGAGACTTGGCAGCTATGCCTTAGAATTAAACAGCTTCTGCGTAGCCACTGCTCCTGCTGTTCTTCATGGATGTGCTGTGGACTACCTGAGTGAAGTTCATGGACCACTGGTGACCCATGAGCCAGTTTGGGGACCCCTGGTCTACAGCATACATTGAGCTGGAGCTTCTTATCTGCTTGTATTTGGTCTGTTCATTATAGGTCCACTCTGCTCCATGGACTGGGGGCAGGTTAAAGGTAAAGGTAAAGGGACCCCTGACCATTAAGTCCAGTCGTGACCGACTCTGGGGTTGCGCGCTCATCTCGCATCATTGGCCGAGGGAGCCGGCGTACAGCTTCCAGGTCATGTGGCCAGCATGACAAAGCCGCTTCTGGCAAACCAGAGCAGCACATGGAAACGCCGTTTACCTTCCCACTGTAGCGGTTCCTATTTATCTACTTGCATTTTGACGTGCTTTCGAACTGCTAGGTTGGCAGGAGCTGGGACCAAGCAACGGGAGCTCACGACATCAGAGGGATTCGAACCGCCGACCTTCTGATCAGCAACCCTAGGCTCAGTGGTTTAACCACAGCGCCACCTGGGTCCCTACAGTAAATTCTTAACAGGTGCCTGACCATTAGCTTCTGCACAGCAAGGGGACATGTCTGAGAGTCTGCAAAGTTTCCCACATTTTTCAGTTGCCATCTGGAGAATATTCTTTAACATCTATCTATACCAGGCATAGGCAAACTCGGCCCTCCAGTTGTTTTGGGACTACAACTCCCATCATCCCTGACCACTGGGATGATGGGAGTTGTAGTCCCAAAACATCTGGAGGGCCGAGTTTGCCTATGCCTGATCTATACTTACTGTGTAGTTGTGTTTACAGAAATAAAAACATTTCTAGGGAGTACCTGGTCACAGATGCAAAGGAAGGTCAAAGTATGGATTTCCCCAAGGACTAGAAAATAATACAGAAGCATGAATACTAATACTAATACTAATATTAGCCACTCTGAGCGGCTTCCAACAAAATATTAAAAACACAATAAAACCTCAACCACTAAAATCTTCCCTGAACAGGGCTGCCTTTAGATGTCTTATAAAAGTCAACTAGTTGTTTATCTCTTTCACTTCTGATGGGAGGATGTTTCACAGGGTGGGCACCACCACTGAGAAGGCCCTCTGCCTGGTTCCCTGTAACCACACTTCTCACAGTGAGGGAACCACCAGAAGGCCCTTGGTGCTAGATCTCAGTGTCCAGGCTGAATGATTGGAGTGGAGACGCTTCTTTGGGTATATAGGGCCGAGGCCATTTAGGGCTTTAAAGGTCAGCACCAACACTTGCTCAGAAACATACTGGGAGCCAGTGTTATATGGTCCCAGCGGCCGTTCCGAGTCACCAGTCTAGCTGCTAAATTCTGGATTAGTTGTAGTTTCCGAGTCCCCTTCAAAGGTAGCCCCACGAAGAGTGCATTGCAGTAGTCCAAGAGGGAGATAACCAGCGCATGTACCACTCTGACGAGACAGTGCACGGGTGGGTAGGGTCTCAGCCTGCATATCAGATGGCCCTGGACACAGAACCTGTGTCTCCATGGACAGGTGTGAGTCCAATATGACCCCCAGGTTGCACAGCTGGTCCTTCAGTGGTACAGTTACCCCATTCAGGACCAGGAAAAGTACACTAAAGGGGTAAGAAGCAGCTCCTTAGGGCCACCAGAATTCCTATTGCCTAGTGTCCAAACAACCCACTTACCCATCATACTCCTGAGATCACTTGTTGGCTGAAAACACTGCAAGGTGGAAGCAGCAATAAATTGATAAGAAGAGGTACCTAAACATTTTGTTTCGTAACTTTCTTTTTAGGAGTACAAGACACACAAACTCTCTCACACGAAAACTCAAGAGTTTGGGGGCCTTTCTGGCTGTGGGTCCAGTACATCAGGACCCGCTGCTCCAGCTTCTCATCAGCCCTAGTCCTAACCACAGGCTTAGCCTAAAGGGCAGAATGAGGGGGGAGGGCACAAAAGTTAGACTATTAGGATAGCAGAAAGAACTGGTCATATGAAGTTGATTAGAACTTTTAATTGATAGGTACTTGTATTATTTTTCACCTCCTGGCAAATAGAAGGGGAAGAAATGGAGGCAGTGAGAGATTTTACTTTCTTGGGCTCCTTGATCACTGCAGATGCTGACAGCAGTCACGAAATTAAAAGACGCCTGCTTCTTGGGAGAAAAGCAATGAGAAACCTAGACAGCATCTTAAAAACCTTGCCTACAAAGGTCCGTATAGTTAAAGCTATGGTTTTCCCAGTAGTGATGTATGGAAGTGAGAGCTGGACCATAAAGAAGGCTGATCGCCGAAGAATTGATGCTTTTGAATTATGGTGCTGGAGGAGACTCTTGAGAGTCCCATGGACTGCAAGAAGATCAAACCTATCCATTTTGAAGGAAATCAGCCCTGAGCGCTCACTGGAAGGACAGATCCTGAAGCTGAGGCTCCAATGCTTTGGCCACCTCATGAGAAGAGAAGACTCCCTGGAAAAGACCCTGATGTTGGGAAAGATGGAGGGCACTAGGAGAAGGGGACGACAGAGGACGAGATGGTTGGACAGTGTTCTCGAAGCTATGAACATGAGTTTGACCAAACTGCGGGAGGCAGTGCAAGACAGGAGTGCCTGGCGTGCTCTGGTCCATGGGGTCACGAAGAGTCGGACACGACTAAACGACTAAACAACAACAACTTGTATTACCGGTATTAGCTGGGAGAGGATTCTGTTGGATGGAACTTCCTTATACATATTGTTATCAAATATTCACCTCCTCCATGGAAGCCACATATGGGACATGGCAGGGGGCTGGACATAGAGCCAGGAGGCACGAGTGCCCCAAGCAGCAGGTCCTGAGGGGCAGGAAGCAGACGCCGCTATGTGTACTACGAAGATTCCTGCATTCCCTGCTAGCTAGCCTGCTACCGTCAGGAGTCACCTGTGTTGAAATAAAACTCACGCCAGCTTCTTTGCACAGAATGGGGGGGGGGGAGCGCCTGTCCCCTCTCAGGCAGCAAAAAGTCCCTGCACAGAGTTATCCTGATGTGGCTATCCTCTTGCAGTGGAAATTTAAGTTTCTTCCTACAGTGGAGGCTTGGTTGGTTAATTAGTACTGCTACTAGGGAAAAAGTGGTGTTTAAAAATAAGGAAACCTGGACCCATTTCAGGACAGCTGGTGAATGATTTATAAATCTACAAATAAGGAAGTGGCTGAGCAGAGGAGGGAGGAGGAACAGGCAGGCTCTTTGATCCACAGAAAATCACAAGCAGTTCCAAGGGTTAGTTAGAGCCTGGCTCTCCCGATTTATGTGAATATGAAGTTAGTGTGTTGATTAAAAAAGAGAGAGAGAGAGAGAGAGAAATGGAGGCATAAATACATTTATGGAAGAATGGAAAGGTCAACTGAGGGAGTTGCATGTTATATTTGTGGCAAAATGATAAAACCGTTTGCATAAGGCTGCAGCTGCCCTTTTATTTCTCATGTTTGTTTTGACTTTCAGTTTTCTCCTGCATTTTCTGGTGGTGGGGGACGGAATAACTATCCAGCCAATATGCTGGACCTGATTTAAATATACAAGTATTTAGCATGCATGTTTTTTATTCTTTAAATCTCTGTCATGGCAAGGGGAATAAAATCAGAACTTGGACCATGGCACAGGGAGGGCTTTTTAACCATTTCCCCACACACTGCTGTCTGAAAGATAATCCTGCCTCACGCTGCAATTCTATACTTGTTCATCTTGCATTTTAAAGATATGGCAAGAAAGGTTCTAAAAAGGAAGAAACAGTATGCAAGATTCCATAAATTCCATATGAATTTAGCTTCCACATTTGACATTAGTGTTGTTCACTTATTTTGTTTTGTGTGCCTGCAACTCCTGCCAGTCTTAATAACATTAATAATATCTACCGAATGACCATTAGTTACCTCACACTTATTCCAATATCTCCAGATAGCACCTATACCGAGATTGTGATAATGTGCACATTTAACTAAATAGGTTAAAAAGCAGATCATTCATCCATCCATTGACAACTTAATTGATGGGCGGTCATACTGGCAGTGCACCCAAGCTAAATAAAACTATGCACAATAACGAGATGAAATGTAATATACACATCTTTTCCACACTGAATGTGACAACTTTTGATTTTCTAAAAGGGGGAAGGTTGTGTGTGTTCTAACAAAAAAGGAACACTAGAGGGCACCAGACATCTCCCTAGAATCTCAACGTTATTTGCCAATTCCTATTTCAGGTACCCTGCGTTTATTTCCTCAATACTGTATTATGTTTACATAGATCTCTCCACTCTCCATTGTGTTTTAAGAAGAACATTGGTATGGTCAGGGGTTTGCACCTAGACCCAGAAGAGAACAGTTCAAATTCCTGCTCATCCATTATTGCCTTTAGCAAGATACATAATGCGGCTCAGTTCCCGCATTATGGAAGAGAGAAATTGTTGTAAATCTCCCTTAAAATGGTTTTGAGGCTAATGTTGGTAAACGACTTTCCCCACTATGCAGATAGGGACAGGCCAGGTTCTTACTGGCTTGTGTCAGCAATGACAAGGACCAGGTTTATCCCCACCTAATTAGTGGTGTCCCAAAATGTATCCCTTTTAGAACATAGAACCGAGGATCAACCTGAGTTTTGTAGATTCTCCTACCTAGGTAAACATGTGCCATTCATTCTTATGGGATAGTTATAAATCACACTTGAAGATGGGGAAACCTGCAATTGGGAAAACAGAGTCAGAGATCACCTATTTGCAGGTGTTTAATGGGTGGGGGTGTGTGGGTGGTGCTGTGGTCTAAACTACTGAGCCTAGGGCTTGCTGATTGGAAGGTCCCAGATGGCATTTCCGTGCACTGCTCTGCGTAGTCAGCGGCTTAGTCCTGCTGGCCACATGACCCCGGAAAACTGTCTGCGGACAAACGTCAGCTCCCTCGGCCAGTAAAGCGAGATGAGCGCCGCAAGAGTTGTTCATTACTGGAGTTAACTGTCAGGAGTCCTCTACCTTTAAATGGGTAGTTAGGAGAGCTGTAGTATTCCACAAGGCAGGGGAAGCTTAGGACTAGCTTTCCTTCTTCTAGAAGGGCTGCCTTCCCATTGGATGAGCCATCTGCCCCTCACTTCCCTCTACAGCACATGCAGAAACCACTTTCTTCACCACTGGACTACTGTATTGGTCTTGTCCAACCCGCCAGAGCTTGTCTTCACATGCAAAGGAAGTCCCTAAGCCACCAAAGGTTTTAGATAACATTGGCTACCCTCACCTGGTTTAGCCAGCCAGCTGGTCAGTCATTCCTGCGGTGTGGCTGCCACCGCATGCAAACAACTTCTAGGAGCCACAGGTGAGAGCCAAGTGCAGAGTGGGGACCAAAAGTGGACATACTACTCCGGAAGGAGCACACCATGTCCCTGCCCTAGCACCCAAACTCTCTGAAGTGCATGAATAAACTTCTGTATTCATTAGGCGCTGCCCAAATTACTTAGGAAGCCAAAACATCCTTGCCTGATGCCAAAATGAAAAAGTTGGCACCAGATAGCTCTCTCCAGGGAAAGTGTTTGATGGATAAGCTACTGCAGAAAAAGCCACCCTCCAGAGCTCCCTTGGAAGTGACATGCAGAGGAACCTCAGGTAACGATCTCAGGTTCATATGCTGAAAAGGGACAAGCCGCAGAGCTGATACTGAATTGGCACTCTGCTGTCAGACAGAAACCAGTTACATGTTCATGCCTCCTTGTCATAGTTAATGCATGTGTCAAGCTTCAGAAGACCTAGTATGAAAGTGTAAGAATCAGAGAAACATTGAAGTAGAAAGGGTTTGGTGGCTGCATTCTTTTTGAAATTGCTGGGCTTGATCCTAAGAAGTTACAACTTGCTGCACTCCATAAAACATTTTTTATGCATGGGCCAACACCTATTTCTAATTAAGCAAAACCAGTTATGAGACAATGGTTATAAAAGGATTCTTTTTTAAAAAAATTAAATTGTATTTTCAGTTTCTACTTTTTTCCCTTGGTCATTTTGTGCATGTAAGGAAGAAATACAAGAATAGATTGGGCACTCCCCCCCCCAAGAGGGGAAATGGTTCAACCCACAGTGATTTTTGAAAACAATTGTTGCAGTGGCTTAAACTGCAAGTTGGTAGTTTGTTATGTAAGAATCCACTTCCTGAGCAGCAAGAGGCCTATTAATATCATTTTGCATTTCCTGGGGCTGGGCTTCTCTGCTTGTTTATTAAGAGGCAAAAAAAGGCACAAACCTCTCTATACAAAGCTCTCTCATTCCCCACTTTTGTTTTTAAAAGAAACCAGAGACTCTGAAATGGTGTTGGGGAACCCGGAACTCAGTTCCACTCATCTGTGAACATTAGCCATGCAGTCTGGGCAACAATATTTGGGTCACAGGTACGTTATAACTTATTTCCTCCTCTTTATACCTGCCAGCAGGGGAGAGGAGCAAATGTAGACAGGTACAGTAGGGAAGCAATAGCACAACCCTTTCTCAAAGCTCAAGAGCCAAAGAAACAGTGGGCAACCTTTCGCAAATGTCAACTCGGCCACTTCATGATGTGATCTATTTTATGCCAGTGCTGCTACACTGAGCAATGCCACAATGTGTTGAATAGCTGTGGGGCTGTATTAAAAGATGAGCAAACTGCTGTTCCTGTAGAGTTCAGTTTGTGCTTTGTGTTTACTTTTTCAACAAGACGGTGCCCTTAACCAGTAGAGGGCCCCATTTGTTTGCTTGCATAGGGATGTGCCAAGGAAGTTCTGAAAGGTCTTTTCCAGCTGCAGTTTCCATATAGCCCTTGAAAAATCAGATTAGACTTTGGAGGCACAAAAGCAAAGCAGAATAGGCATTCCTGTCAGCTGCTTCTGTGAACAGGATGTCTTGGGAGCTTGTGTGAGCTGTTTGAAAGTCCTTAGTAAATAGCCAGACACATAGATAGCATTTATTCAGTTTTATTGCAGGAAGGAGAGTGTATTTCTAACATCTTTCATCCCAGTTCTAAGTCTGTGATTATATACTGGCAGGCAATACCTGAAGGCTAAGGTTTCCTGTATTTTCATTATTGTCTAAGAGGAATATCATCAGCTCTCAGCTCTTTGGTAGGCTATCACCAAAACCATTTATTTGTGAAAATACATGAAAACAAAGCTGAAAAACAAAACTTCAGTTTGACTTACCTTTTATCACACTGTAAGGAGGCAAGTTTTGTGGTTTTTCTAACTTCCTGTTTACAAAACTATTCACCTTGTCTGCTAGGAAACCACTGCAGTGTTCTAGACGGCAAATGCAGGATACCCAAGGGGTTAGCCAGACCTTACTACGTATATAAAATGGGAGTGGGCATACTACAGCATTATCCTGCAGCAAGGCAGGAGGAGAGTAGAAGTACCTGCTTGCCATTTCTCATTTATTGATGAACAGTTCAAAAGTCCATGAAGAATAAAAATTCTTATTTGCACTATTAAGGGGTTATTCACCCATGCAAATATATCACTTGATGACTTGCAGCAGGCTAAGTATGTTGATCTTTAGGTGAGTAAAGCTCTGCCTGGAACTTTCACAGATGCAGGTCGTTGCTTGATGTGGGGGTTAAGTTCATATATGAACCAAGGCTTGGCAAGACTAACAGGTGTAAATTCCGCTCTCTGTCCTAATTGCTACCATGCTAGAGCAAGCAGGACTGCTTTGTCCCACAACCTCCAGAAGTGGAACATAGAGAGGCGTAAGTTGGGAGAAGCCAGTTTCACTTTATGTTCAGTCTCTGCGATCTTCGGCTATGCAAGCCAGCAATAAAGAAAGATGAAGAGGGATTTTTTTGGGGGGGAGTCTGAGAGAGATGGAATTTAAAATGGAAAGTTTCTCCGATAAGTTCAGGATGGCATGTGTGGCTCCCATTCCCTTTGCTGCCTTCAAGAGCTCTGAGAAGTATGGGAGGGTGAGGAGGAGTTAAAAGTCTGCCTTGAGCTCACGCAGCGAGTTGAAAGCTGGACAGGGATTGAAATCCTTCCTCCCTGGTCCAAGGCCAAAACTCTTATCAACTACCCAACACCAGTGTTTTGAAGTCTAGACATAGCTGAAAAAAACTCCCACATCATTGTGGTAATTAAATTTAAGCAAAAGATAAGGAAATTGAGATTACTACAGCCTTGCCCAGCAGCAAGCACAGCGGTAGCACAAGCAGTGGTTTGCTCTTGCTAAAAGTCTCAGCTGTTGTTTACAGTATTTGCCTGCTTAGTTGCACAGGAAAAAATATCTTAGCAACAGAAAAATCAACTTCTACCTCCCCGTCTTCTTCTTTTGTTTGATCTTATTGCGTTATTGCTCCTCTTACTTGCTTTTAAACTTGTACTTTCTTTAGAATGGCTGGGTGCATTTTAGAGCAGTCAACCTTTGGGCCTGCATTTGTTAACTTGCCTTGTTCTTTGACAGGACAACAGCTTCTTCAAGCCTTCTAATATCTGAAGCACTTGAAGCCTGCCTTTCGGAACAAATCACATGCTCCTCTCCTTCTGCTGCATATAAAAGGAAAATACAGCTTACTCCAGCAGGGGAAAGGGGATAGTGGATTAATGGACAGGAGCTTGCACAACTCTTCCTAGTAGAGCTTGCCCAAGTTTAATCTTTGTATGCACCACATATGTAGGCATGCAATGTAGGCATGCAGGCAGCCGTTTTACCTGCTTGTGTAGCCATTTTTTAATTTTTTGAGATAGGGGTTTTCTGGTATATCAGACTTACACAATATAGTTTAATAATAATAATAATTATATTATGTGTCACGCCTGCCCCCCCCCCACTCATGAAGGGGCACCTCACCAAAGCAGCAGGCAATATAGTGTTAGATGGCACCCAGCAAAACACAAGAACCCACCCCACACAATTCACTTCAGTATACCCATAGTTGAGCCATATGCAACTGTATGTCCCTCCGCCCTTAACCATACTGTTCAGAGCAGGAAAATCCACATTAAATTGGGGGAGGGGTGAAAGCTGCCAGTTGGATGAGGACATCATGTTGACGATGCAAAAAACATGCACACACGGGATGCAATGAAACAAATTTAAACTGCTGTGTGTACAATTTTGACAGCCATTTGCCCAAGGTCACCAGTTGGGTTTGAAGAAGAGAGATTTGAACCTGGTATTCGAATCTAAAAGCTGCCACTGAAAAGAGCAACAAAACCTGAGGCTACTTTGGTTAATACACGGGCATCTAGAATGTAGCTTAGGGCTGAAGAAATCCTCCTTTTACCAGAAATGAAATCCACATTGTTCTACTTTCAACTCTGCTAAGACAGCTGTAATAGAGAAGATGAAAGAGGGAGATGCACTTCTGCGCTTTCAATGGGACAGGGCAAAATTGAACAAGTGTGGCTTTGCAACCACACTGATCGAGGTGAAAAGAAAATGTGCACCTCTTGTTTCTTCTACCTCCAGCCATTAGTGTGAGGGGGAAATTGCAGCCCTTTAGAAAAGGGGGGGGGCAGATGCTTTCGTACAGCTGCAAACACTACATTGGCCAATTTTCTTCATCACGTTTCCCCTCCTGTGAATTTGTGTGAGTGGCAGAGCTCGAGAAGGGTAAGAAGCTGTGACAGGAGGCTGCCCTTCACTCAGCCTATGTACTGAAGAGGCTCCAAAGATGTAACAGGAAGCACAGCAATCTCGAAACTAGGCTGCCACCTAATTGTTTCCTGATGGCGGGAGGGGGAGAACATCTCTCAAAAGGAAATTCCCTCCTCAACCCCTGCTGCTAACATTCCTCTATGCCAAACAAGATTTCCATCTCTATGAACCTAGTATAGGTTTCAGCAAAGCCAACAAAGGAGTCTCAATCACACCACCACTGCCCCCAATATCTGTAATGGAACTCCAGTTCTAAAGCAGATACAGGGGCTTCCTGTTTGTTCCCAGACACAATTCAAGGTGCTCAGCTTTTTGTGTAAAGCCCTAAGCAACTTTAAATCTTCTTAGTCCTCCTGGTAGTACCACCACCTTCACAAAAGGGAGAAGTAAAAAACCACACACATTTAAATAGGATACATGTCCATGCTCCCAATTGTCAACCATGGATGGAAATAAAGCGAAGACATAAATATAGCTATTTACAAAAATATTACCAAATATATTTTAGGGCAACCATACACATGCTTCTTAGAGCAGCTGCCATGGTGGTGGGAGCAGCATGAAGGATGGACAAGGGGGAGAAAGTCATTCCTCTCTCTCCTGCCCTTGGCAACAGCAACAGGGGGAGTGGCAGCAAAGCTGGATACAGTAGTTGCTTGGGAACCAAGCCTGCTGTAGCCTAAGCTGCTTCCTCCGCCTGCCGTTCTATTATCACACAAGCTGCAGTGTAACAACACTTTTACACTTGTTCAATGCACATGCGTATCGCCATAACCCAGAAGTGGCTGGAAAAGGGAGCATAATGGGGGTGCAATGGGGCAGGGCAGACCTACAGGTGTTCAACCAACGCACGTGGAGGGGGGCAGGAATGCAACCTCCACACAAATTGGGGGTTGCCTGTACACCAAGATATTGTTCCATCAGTATTCATGGTGCTTTAGCACATAAAAGGGAAAATGTTCCCAAGGCCCTTGCAATCTTTTTTGGGGAGGAGGCAGAGGAAAGGGAGGATGTAGAGACAGGGTAAAAGCAGAACGAACATGAAATTGTTAGTTCCATGTGCTTAGGCTTGACTGTAATAGGGCAGGGGAACTGGGCTGTTGAATCAAAGGCTTTGTGGAAAAGATGGGCTTTGAAAGTAGCAAGAAAGATGGAATCACACAGGTATTCCAGAAGGCAGTGCCAAGCTCACATGGAAGAGAACTCTTCCAACCAGGTGTAAAGGTTTGTCACACGAATGTCCAGAAGGAAAACACAAGTAGGGACAAAACTAGTAAGTCATTAGTGTTCTGCACTTGGGGGCATTTCTACAAGTTGGAACTAGTGGATGATATGGGAGAGGCTCATGTTTTCTTCCCACGTTGCAATGGCAGGGCCTATTCACCATACACACCTTGCAACTGCAGGCAATTCAAACTTAGGTTGATGTAGCAAAATGAATCTGTTGAAATCTTGCATGGTGCAGAATAGAAGTACAGTACACTGTTTATTTACAGTGGTTCACATAAGCCAGCCAGCTACTGATCCCCCCCCAAATGCAATCTCTAACATATAGTGGTGCAGTTAGGTAATTTTAGATCCTGAAATTAAACATCGTTAAAGAAAAAGCAAGCGAGTCCAACTTTTCTCCATTATCTATCCTTGAAAGCCCATTGTTCTTGGGAGTAGAACTCCAATTTTTGTTTCATTCCACCCTATCTCCACCATAAATATAAAGGTAATGGTAAAGGTAAAGTGACCCCTGACTATTAGGTCCAGTCGTGACGGACTCTTGGGGTCGTGGCGCTCATCTCACGTTTTTAGCCGAGGGAGCCGGCGTACAGCTTCCAGGTCATGTGGCCAGCATGACAAAGCTGCTTCTGGCAAACCAGAGCAGCACACGGAAACGCCGTTTACTTTCCCGCCGGAGTGGTACCTATTTATCTACTTGCACTTTGACATGCTTTCGAACTGCTAGCCTTCTCACTAAACCCTGTTGCCTATTTTGCTTCCAACACCTCCTCCTCCCAGTCTGCTCCCTCTGACCACTCGTTGTCATTGTCCCACCACCACACCCCTAACTCTGAGCCTTCTTCCTTTGTGGGTTCCCAAGCTGGTGCCTCACACAATTCCTGCATACAGCCAGGAGCGGGGCATCTCCGGCAGCCCTCGAGGCTTCTCTAGCTGACTCTAAAAACTCCCCACACCACACCCCTCACTCACTGGCAGATTCAAGCCTTCTTCCAGTCTAGCTGGAATGGGTCCTTGAACTCTGATAATGCCTTTTGTTTACCTGGAGAGAAGGGTGTGGAAACTAGCCTGCCTAGTGTACAAAGGTAATTTTTGTATTTGCTGCTCTGTGCACCTTTGCCTCTAGCTCCACCCACCACACTGGAATGCGACTCTTGGAAAGTTGCCCAGAAGGGAATGTAGCCTTTAGGCTTAAAACGTTTCCCCATCTCTGTTCTAGATCTCTACAGTAGGGCCATCTATCAATAGCTAAAGCACCTTTTTGGCTGCAAGGAGCAGCACTCTAGGGGTTGAGAAATTCCTGTGGGCTCTCACAGAACAGATTAGGCAACTCGTATAAGGGAGGAATAAGCAAACACTTCCTTACCTAACAAACACTGCATAAAAATGTTGCACAATTACATTGGACGATATTTCTAATGCTTACAGATTATGGGTTCCTACCACTTGGGGATTCCCCCCCCCCCCCGGCATTATACCACATGAACTATTAAGTTGTATTTCCCCCCATAACTTTTGTTTTAAAATGTTTTTTTGTTTCAACAAAACAGAAAGCCTAGGAGGCAGAGTGCCACTTAACACACAAAGGAGGGTTCAAGGTAACATATGGGGCTCCCCCCCTCCATTTTATCTTAACCACCATGAGAGACAGGTAAGAACAATAATTGGGCCAAGGTCACCCAGTGAGCTTCATGACCATCCAGACCTATGCTGTCGCCTCACAGGTTCCTAGTTTGACACACTAAGCATTATACAAAACTGGCTTTCACTAGAGGTAAAGCCTATCCCAGGCACCCCCAAACTTTGGCCCTCCAGATATTTTGGACTACAATTCTCATCTTCCCTGACCATTGGTCCTGCTAGCTAGGGATCATGGGAGTTGTAGGCCAAAACATCTGGAGGGCTGCAGTTTGGGGATGCCTGGCCTATCCTGTCCTCACAAGGGTATTCAGATTGCTACTCCAAAAGGGGTTTCCAAAAACAAGAAGTTAACTTCCCTGATGCCTTCCCAGTTTAGTCAAGGGAGATGTTCGGGAAAGAGTTGTAGCCTTCAATATGTTGATGGGTGGCAAGTTTTCCAAGCCTGCTTTAAGTCTTTTAGACACCACACGCTTTCACTTTTGCTACGAGCCCTTGGAGATTAAGTGTGTGAATGCAAATGATATGGTGCTATAGATATCCCTACTTTTTCCCAAGTTCAATTTGAAGGTTTCAGTCTTGCATTATGTAGTGGCTGCACTAGTCTATGATAAACAGCATTTCCTTACCATTATAAATATTTAAAAGCGGCTGTATTGGCTCACAACCATCGCCAGGTATCCTCAAGTCCAAATAATTTGGTATTTGGTACTTTTAACAAGAGGACAGATCCATTCTTTAAACAGATGGCAGCACAGTAGTTGTGTTCATGTTTAAGACCAGAATTCTGGCAGTAAGCACTAATGCTAGGTTCCTAACATTATTTGCTTACATTTCCCCCCTCTCAAAATAAGTTGAACTGGAGCCACAGAATGTTTTGAAGGCCATAATTCAAATACATACATCCAGTATGACCCAGCTTATCAATTGCTCCAAGCAAAGCTCCAAAGCAATCTACTAAACAATTAGGAATAAACCACAATTTATTGTTTGTGGTTTGAAATGTTAGTTTGTTGGTAGATTGCCATTCAAGTTACTTTACAATCTGAGAAGCTGTCTTACAGTGCAACCTTATACGTATCAACCCAGCCCAATCAAGTTGAATGGCACTTGCTCTCAAGTTAAGAGTACAGAATTGCAGTCTTACTTGATTTCATTCTCTTGAAGTAATTCAGGATTGCACTAGCTGGGATACAAGTGATTGAAGTTCAGAGGCTTTGCAAGATGCTGAGAACACCCTCATGCACTTGTATGATTTCCTTTTCAAACAAGCAGCTTGGGAGCTGTTCAATGCTCTTGTCCCACCATCACCAAGGATGCCTTGCAATCCAAGTTTGTCACAGTTCTGGATGTTAACACCACTATGGAAAGGTGATGCACTGTTATTTGTTCCCCAAAAGTTTCAGACTTATGTGCACATCTAATGATGTAAAAAGAGTATCTCAGATTATAAAGTTAACAGGCTGTAGTTACTGGTATTGTTTTGGCATTGTTTTAGCAGCTCATAAAACCCTGACACGCAAGCAGCAAGACCTAAAAATGCTTCCAAAGTAGTCTGCTCATCCCTTGTGTTGTCAAGTGGGCCTTACATTTTCCCATAGCCTTAATAACAATGATAGAAGTAGCAACATGAAAATTGCTTTTAAACACCAGATCCTCCATTACCAAAAACCTACATCTAACCCAGGTATAGGCAACCTTGGCTCTCCAGATGTTTTGGAACTACAATTCCCATGATTCCTAGCTAATAGGGGCAGTGGTCAGAGATCATGGGAGTTGTAGTTCCAAAACATCTGGAGAGTCAAGGTTGCCTATGCCTGATCTAACCATACTTCAGATTACAATGAGAAGGCCTAGTCATACTTTTAGAATCCCATTGCCCAACTTTGCATTTCTCTCTCTCTCTTTTGGGCCTTGTTTACGTTCTATGGTCTTCCCTTTCAGGGGAGCTCAAACTGGCTCACCGCAGCAAATCTCAGCCAGCCTCTATTAAAGGTGATGTATCCAAGGCTTCCTCACTGTCTTGGAGCTGCAGGAGGCAAAGAGAGTTATCATTCTCTCCTTGGCTCGCAAATTAGGCAGGAGCCTCAAGGGTTTTTTTTGGCTCTATCCTGTCTCTGTACCTGCCTCAAAGGGGGGAGCAGAGAGGCAGGCAGGCATTCAGGGCACCTGGCAAATACAAAGGAAAGTTAATATTCTTCTCACCATCACCTCTGAGCTTGAGGGCGAAGGTGAAGCAAAAGCTTGTCTGCATTTGCTGGATGCTCCAAGTAGCCACCAAACAGAACCAAAACTAGCCTTCACTCTTAATCTGCTCCAAACTGGGATTGAAGAAGGGACAAGGGCTTCTTCTTGCACTGCATGGAATGCCCCACTTTCAAAGCTGCAGAAAAGATTAGACAGTAAAAAAAAAGTTGGGAGTAAAAAAACAGCAAGACATCACAACAGGAACACAACCAGCAGGGAAGAGTTAGCAGAGATCGCTAATCCTCAGAAGTATTTTCAACTGGTATGTAAACCTCTTACAAGTATGTACCAGGCAAATTACCCTGGGGAGGGCATTCCAAAACTAGGACATGGCTACTAAGAAATCAATTTCATAGTCACCCACCTAACCTCTGTAGGTAAATGTACACGAAGAGCCTTTCCGAAGCCTTCCTAAAAAAACTTGTCCATCTTATAAGGGTCACAGTGTGCACAGGATATTCACATCTGCAGAATAGTTTTTCCTGAAAATTCTCCAACACAACATCCAATCTGCCTGCCACAATATCTGCATTTTTTTCAGTAGGAAGATGTGGTCTATTTCTATTCCAAAACCATATTCTATGTTCTAAAATCAGTACTCACTACATGTGCTTGCCTGGCCATATTTGTTTTCAGTATACTCCTTCCAAACAGTCCAGTACAAATAAATAAATAAATAAATAAAACCACACCCACATCTTTCAAGGAAGGCATATCTGAAGAGAGAAAACCGGCTTGAACCTTCTTTCACTCAAAATAGTCAGAAGACTATTTTGAATACCTAGGGTTTTTTTTTAAGACTTTCTGTATAAACCGTGACATTCTAGGGTTTCGCTCTAACTCAAGGGTGGCTATTTAGCCCTCCAGAAAGTAACAACTCCCATCATTGGTCATGCTGGCTGGAGATTATGGTTTTGGGAGTCCAACAACATATGGAGAGTCACACATTCCCCACCCCGTTCTAAATGTTTGGCTCAAATGCTAATTTCACTTGATTGCCTTTACTTGGAAACAAAGAAATTTATACTGGCTTTTACTATTCTATTACAGTCTTTTTACTGCAAACTATGTTACTCACCACCCCCAAATTTCCTGTTACATTCACCCACACATAGAAAAGTTGAGCAAACTTACAGCAATTTTGATAAAATAGGCAGTACATCTTGTTTTTGGAAATTCGCAATGTCCTTCACAAGGGAAAATTCAATAGTTGTCCTAGATTCTGGAGCTGGGTTCACTGCATGGAAATAACCCATTTGCCTTAATTACACACTATCTTCTTCTTTGGCGATCCCTCGTAGCCAAGTAGGATTGTCTTCCATAAACACAGTTTTAACAATGGGCCCGTAAGTGACTGTGGAGGCCAATTCTGGATCCACATGTCCTTCCACAGTGGGGACATTGGTTTCCAGGTGGGAGTTGATCATGGTGTGGATTTGCCAAGCATGCCTTCCTCTTAGCACGTTTCTCCCTTGCGTCCTGAGATTGAGTGTCTTCAAAGCCCATGACACCTTTGGTAAAGGCTGTTCTCCAACTGGAGCGCTCGCAGGCCAGTGTTTATACATTTTTTTAGATTTGCCTTGAGACAGCCTTTAAACCTTTTGTTGACCACCAGCATTAAGCTTTCCATTTTTAAGTTCGGAATAGAGTAGTTGCTTTGGAAGACTATCCATTCATGGCATGGCATGGCATGGCATGGATTTGTGCCCATTCAGGGCACAACACTGTTGGCCCTTACTGTGTTTCCCAAACTATAGCTTCTGCTTTTTGAGTAACTGATTATCCAAATCAGATTGCTTCCTTGCAAGGACAGACACAACTATCTGGAAGAGCATCTTGCAATACCTTTGAAGTACTGCCTGTGGAGGTGAATGCTTATGAGTAACTTGCAAATGTGACACGAATTGTTGTGGATGCACTGCAGCAATGACAGCATGCGGGATTGTGAAGCACTTCTCTTGCACTTAAATTAATCAACTCTTTCCCAACAGAATAGAAAACCAATCAGATGTCCAAAAATTTCATGAACTAGAGATTTGTCCCAAGACCATCTTGCATTGCTCTTGGGCACAGATCACACTCTGAGTATGAACATATCGCCATATATTTGCTTATGCTTCTTTTTGGAAGTCACTTTGTCACTGTGCCACTTCTCTCAAAAAAACCTTGTAGGGAAGCACAGAGAAGCAACTCAACTTCTCCCTGCCATTTCACCCGCAGTTACCAGCTCTCCAAAATATACTGGTATATTACTTTTTCTGAATATGGGCATTTTTGCATAATGGCTATAAGTTCACCAAGATACTTGCCTAGGTTGTGGAAATTTAACATCTTGCCTTGATGATCTGGGTCTCCTTGGTTAAGGGCTAAGATAAATGGCAATGAAACAGGGGAACTGAAGCAATGGTGGTATTAACACCCTGTGGCTGAAGTAAAGTCCATTATGCAGTTTATCCAAATCTGGATGTTTCCCCCACCTATCAGCACACTTCTCAGTCAGTATGTAACTTCAAGAGTTCCACTTCACCAAATGGGTTTTCTCAGTATGTGAACGTTCACATGAGCTGTGTCTGTCAGTGTCCACAAAAGCAGTTGTGTATCTTAGAATCAGAATCGTGAGTGAACTGGTTTTTTTCTTTGCTGATGTTTTTGGGTTGTACCTGATGATTCTGTCACACAAACTAAGTGTATTCCTTTGATATCTGGCAGAGTTAAAGACTTCTCTGTTTGAAATACTAATCATTTTTGGACTTACTGAAATTCCTCAAGGGTTTCTACACTCAAAATAATCGATTCTTATTCAGCTGTACTTCTCCGCTGCACTAGGAATTGCTGCCTCTACGAATAAATAATACCATCATTAGCACCTGGTACATAATACAGTATATATGGGAATATGGTGCTTTTAAACACCTGCCACTTTTCAATACAGTGGCTCCTCCTCCCCAAGCTGGGTATACTGGTATTTTCCATGTGGTTTATTACCGCTATCAAAGGAGCAGATTGGCTTTTAGTTCTAAGTGAAGAACTAACTTCACCCAACTAATGAGCAAATTTCAATATCATGATTGTGCTAACAATGGCTGTTAAATTTCATGCCAGGTATAACTGTATTTCTGTTGTGTTCACCAAGTCCACAAACAAGCATACATTTGGGGGGGGGCACAGTGGGCCTGTAACAAACACAAGTTAAAAGCAAAAGGTTATAAAATGGTTGGTAAGCAAATGGGGGGAGGGTGAAATAAAAGAAACTGGTAAATTTGGTCCTGAACTATTCTGACAATAGGTATGAATGGTGTCAGAATAGTTCATTACCAAATTTACCAGTTTCTTCTTTTATTTTACCCTCCTCTCAATCATCCCAAAGTGTGAAGCAAATTTTGTAAGGAGGAAATGTCATGCAAGCCACAATGGAAGGGAAGCTGGGTTTGACACTGTCAAGGTTGCATCTTCCTGAAACATAGTTGACAAACTTAGTTGGTCTCTAAGGTGCTACTGGAAGGAATTTTTTTATTTTATCTTCCTGAAACATTAGTCTTCAAATAGATCTACTACAATTTTAAAATCTACAAAAAACCCATGTTAAACATTATTTCCTACAGTGTTTTTAAACTTTTATTCTGTTTAATACCATGGAAAAGCAAACAGCACACTTTTTTAAGAATTCCCCTTTGTATTTAAAAATTCTCTTCAGAGCTGTAACTAATATTTTTTCTGACTTAAGACAGCTATTGCAAGCAGATAACTTTAGCAAGAAAATAAAGTTAGGTAAGCAACTGGGCTCTGCCCTCAGCTATAGCTTATGTATTTTAGATTAATATCCCCAAATAGTCCTAACACTGGGGAACAGCCAAATGTTCAGATGTCTGTTTTTAAATGTTACCACTGTAATACCAAAACAAGCCAAGATCCACCTATTGATGGTTAGGATTAATAATGCAGTTCAGCAACAAGTACATGCAGCACAACCTAATAATAATCAGTACTAGAAGAATGCAGTTTCTTCCTTTTTTAAGAGCACGCAAGCTCCAAGGATATTTCCAGCCCTTCCTAATGATTAGTTAACAGCATTTAAAAAAAGTCAGGCTACATCCAGATATGGTCAAATATGTCCAGTCTGACGGGTGAGGAATGTGCCCTGTCACACCAAGTCATGTGTTTTCTTCAAAAGAGTGTAGGTCTATCCTGTTACATTTAGCCTCTCCTTCACCACCGTCATCCTTGGAACCTAAAATGGAGATCAGAAATCTCCCTGCAAGGGGAGGGAGATCAGGATCTTCATCCATTAAGTTTCACAGAAAGGCAGCTGCACTACACTAAGACAACCAGACCAACTTCCTCCTTGCATCCCCAACGCGGGCTACATGAAGTGTGTCATATTTTCCCTTGCAAGGCGGGGATGGGGCAGGGTAGGTGGGTGGGAATCACTGAAGGATGGAGTCACTCTGCGCCACAAGCGTAGAGAAAGAGGCCTTAATGCAGGTCGCACAAGCCGGTTAGCAAAGTTGTTAACCAGAAGGTTCGTGCCCACCCGTGGGCAGGATTCCTAGCTGCAGGGGGTCAGACTAGAGGATCCTTGGGGCCCCTTCCTCTGCCTTGTTTTACAGAACCATAGAACTGCAAACTGAGCCGAACTACACGAGCCCACCTTCCCTCGCAAAAAAAGCGAAGTCCAACAGCTCGCGTCCCTCCCCCCTCCCTTTAAGCCGCCGCGGGCGTCATGCGATCCGCCTCCCCCCCGCCCCACGCGCGTGAAAAAAAAAGGGAGCGAGAACTTTCCCTGGCAGAAGCGGCCGCTGTGGGGGGGAGGGGAGGTCCCTGTCAAAACAGTCGACGCCCTTCGAGGGCGGAAGAAAAGACGCTTCGCTGAACAGCTGCTCTACGCTCAACGAGGGCGGGTGGGGGAGGGGGGAAGAGGGGCGTGTTTGTGAAAAGAGGAAGGCAACCGCCGCAGCAACTGCTCCGACCGCACGGAAGGGGACTCCCCCCCCCCCAATCCCTGTCAAGCCGAAGAGCCACGAACGCCGCTGCCGCCTCCGCCTCCTCAGCCAGCTTGGTCCTCCGCCAAGCCCCACACAAGAATGCAACGCGGTCACATGACCTCCGGCGGACGTGCGGCTCCCTTCCCTCTCCAGGGACACCTCGCGCCATCTTGGACTGACGCAGTTACAGCTGCCGACGAAACGCCGCCAAGCAGCGGACCTTCCTCCGAGCCGCCGCCGCCACCACCACTGCCGCCTCGGTCTAGGGGAGTGCGGGCGGGCGCGGTTGCCCCAACCCCGCTTTCCTTTTGCCCCCTCGGCCCCGCCGTCCCTGAGCGCCTTTCCGGAGAAGCCTCTGCCCCCTCTCCTCACCCACAGCGGCTGGTATCATGGCGCCCGTTTTCTCCCTTTGCACCAGCCACCCCCGACAGCTCCCCGAGCCCTGCCCAGCAGCTGCGTCTGCCCCTGCTGCAGGATGATGTCAGCGCCTGCCAATCGGAGCGCGCCTCCGCGGCCCGTCCGCAGAGCTGATTGGCTGCGCGACCGCCGCCGCCGCTCCCCACCCTTCCCCCGCCTCCTTCTGACTCAGTGCGCTCTCCGCGGTTCGCTGCGGAGAAACGGCCAAAGACAGGAAGGGGGAAGGGGGAGGGGAGGAAAGAAGGGCAGGGGGAGGAGGGAGGAGAACAACAACCTCGCGGCGCGACAATCACCAACCGCCCCGAGACGGCAGTCGCCATTTCGCATTACAACAGGCGGAACCCCCAAGCGAGCAGCCCCACCAAGCGTCCTAGAAAGGGAGAGAGAAATAGAAACACACCGGGATTAGAAAAAGGGGGGTGATAATATTAAAAAAACAATAAACACATCCACACACTCCACCATGGTCACAAGACATTTAATCGCCCTCCCTTTCTCACCCCTCTGCATACTCTGTGCCCCATGGCAGCCGCCTTCTGTGGAGTCGTCGGGCAGCAAGACAAGTGCCATTCCCACCTCAGCTGCTTCTTCCTCCTACGGGGTGCTCGGGAGCGAGCTCCTCTTATCTAAGCCTGTTCCTAACTCCCTCCTTCTGCCACTCGATGGTCTCGGCTCCATCAAGGCAGGGCAAGAGCTGCCAGCCCAGCTTTTATCTGGCGCCCCGAGCTTGCGCACTGAAGGAGGCTCACTCAGCCCCTGGTGGGCGTCGAGCGAAAACCCCAGCCTGCCTTCCCCTCCCTCGCTCGGCTCCCGCAGGAAGAGCTGCGAGCAGGCGGGCCGGGAAGCTGGGTCCGTGCGCAGGCAGAAGTAGAAGCCGGCGGGTGGCGGGGAAGGAAGCGCTCGGCATTAACGAGGAGGCCGCCATAGTTGGTTGCTGCGCGCAAAATGGGGTGGGTGTGTGGACGCGCGGCTACAAGTTGCCCACTGAGCCGGGGCTTTTCTCTCGGTGACAGGTGTCCCGAGATTTCCAGAGAAGGCCCATTTCCTCCGCTGCAGTAATCGTTTTGAGGAAGTGGATCAGACCCTTCGCTCGCACCTGTCCGAGGGTGAAAAAGGAGAAAAAGAATCCCTCCGATGAAAGGCTCGTGCTGTCGGACACCAGGAGTCGCAGCTGCCCGAGACGAGCCTCTCCGCGGCCGCCGAGCTGCAACTTGGCCTAGAAAACGCACGCAGTCGAGCGCGGCTTCCTCCTTGAGCGAACGTAGCTGGCCGCCCACACGCTCAAGGGGACACGTTTCTGCCAGCTGCTGAAAAGGACTAGTTCTCACCTCCGAAGTCCAATGTATAGCTTACACGCGTGCACAACCCCAGAGCCATGCCAGTGGTCCCGAGATGACACTTTGCACGTTGCTCACCGAGCCCCTGGAACTAAACCAGTTTGTTTTGTAGATCCTAAACGTGAACTCTTAAAGCATACATAGACCGTCGGGGCTGCGACCCGTCAGCCTTCCTTAGGAAATCCTTCAGGCAGTCACTTGCTTCGGGCAACTTCCTCCTTTCCCTCCTGTCAGAGCTGAAAGCCTTGCCCGGCCACCCTGAATACGAACCCAAACGACTCCCCCTGCCCTCGTCCCACCCAGCGCTTCCCCGACCCTCTTTTCCTCCCTGCGCGCTGCCCCTATTAGAGCTGGGCAGGATCCTCGCTCCCGTCGCCTCGCTTTATTAAGGAAACACACACACACACATTGCAAAAAATGGAACCGCCGGCGGCGGCGGGCGGGCGAACGAGCGACGGTGTCCGGGTGTCGGGCGGGGGGCGTCTTCGCTGCCGGGCACCAACGGAACTCCAGCCCACAAGCAAAATGGCGGCTGTTTGGCTTCGCCCTGGTAACCCTGCCCCTGCCAGGCGGGACGGGTGAACCCCGTGCAGCGGGAGTAAGGGGGGGGGAGTGAGGCGACGCCATTTTCCCAGAGAGAGAGAGGCAGTGACATAGGAAGGGAGCGTAGGCGGCTGCGAGGAGGGAGACGGGAGCAGGAGCAGCAGCAGCGGCGGCCGCAGCAGCAGTGGCAGTTAGGGGGTTTGTGCAGAGGTCCTGAGGCGAAGGCGCTTCTCCCTCGGCCGCCGCGGGACTCTCGTGCAGCCGAGCCTCCTTCCTAGGGGTTCCCTGCTGCCATTGAGCCTCTCCCCACCCCCAGCTCCCCACAGACGGCTGAGGGGCTCCGTCCTGCCCAGGCGAGGGACATCCGCAGTGGGACTGTTGCATTGTTTTGGTTGGGGTAAGAGAGGGGCTCGGTTAAGGGGGTGCTGCTTGCCTGGCCTGTGACCATTACAGGTGAGTCTGCCATTATTATCCTTATTTATTGTGGTTGTCATGCCCCGTGATGGGAGCCTGAGGGGGAAAGGCGGCGGCAGGGGGGGGGGGCTTTCAAAAAGAAAGGCTAAAAAGTGGCGGCGCGTCTCGTTTCTTTTTTTGGGGGTGTGTGTATATCTATATCTATACGCGTGTATTGTATTCATTCTGGATTGTGGCTGTTCTTTTTACTCCGTATGCTCACCTCGCTCCGGTGGGGGTGGACTGGCTTAAAAGGGAGAGGGAGTCGCTCTATCTTGCGAATATGGCGCGTTATTGTAACTGGCGGAGCTGATGGGTGGTGTGTGTGTTTGTGTTTGTTTGGGGTGGGGGGCCCCGTTATGCCAGCCTCCTGCTAGAAATAAATCTCCCAGAGGTCGCTTAATGCGATGAAAGCGTGTTTTTTTTGCTTGTGTTGTCTCTCTCTTTAAAGAACAGGCGCGGGGTATTTTTGGGGGGCAAATATTTGTTAATAGGAACCGAGGTTCCCGTAAGACGAATTCTGGCGCTATGTCCTTGTTCAACCCACCCACCCTGGCCAGTGTTGTTTGTTGTGTTTTGTGGTACTAATAGGGCTCATTACGGGCCTAATCTTCCTTTCCACACACAGAGACACACACATATACACCGCTCTTATTTTATATTCCATCTTGTCGTTTCCCCGATCTGTGTGGTGTATATAGTCGTAGGCGAACGGCGAACAGTTCCGAAGACTTTGAGGAGCAATTTAAAAGGGGTGGGTGGGGTGGCAGGTGGGGATTTACCCCGGGGTCCCCCTTTTCAAAAACTGGTTGCATAAGGTTATATTTGCCATCATCTTTGTGTTACCATCCGTGCCTCCTGGCCAGGGCTGGCGTACCGGGAACGACACATAGGGAACCTCTTTCTTGAAAGGAGTTGGTGGCATATAGACCCTACTGCTGCAGACATGGGGGAGGAGAAACAAACGGTCCACTGTGTAGTACTAAATAGGGTAGAAGAAACATAATATAGTCCAATTAGAAAGGTCCCGTCCTTCTCAGCACTCAATCATCGAGGAATGCGCGGTGATTAAAAGCCTAGTTAGTGGTTTTCAAATGATGTAGACAACTCTCTGAAATGCTACTCTTATAGTAAACCATATGAATTTAGGGCTGTTTTCCTCCTCAGTATATTTAGATTACTGTACCTTTAAAGAGATTAATAGTGGAACACTTTCCCCCGTTTAAATGCATATTTAAAAGAAATCAAAGCAACGACTGGAAACTTAGGTGACCCACAGAGGGGGTTTGATGACACACGCTATACTTTTAAAGTTACTTTCCATAAAAGTGGAGTAAAAACTGTAATTTCCCTCTTTTGTCCTTTAGAGATTCTAAAAATGGCGGCCTCAGGCTGATGTTGTGGTAATCTAATCAGCTCGGGTCCTCCACACCCCATGCAGTGCATTTGTCTGCAGCACATTTATAGGCTTAATATGCTTAAATGAAAAAAAGACTGCCGCCTTTAAGTCATGAACGAAACGTATCTCGTCTTTCCTACGATTAAAATGCTGGGTTCCAGCTGATTAATTTTATTGGTTATTTGTGTGAAATGCACAAATCAACGAGACCAGTCTTCCTAGGGGAGGGAATTGATGACGGACTGGTGTAGCTGCTGTGGTCTATGTGTGTATGTTTGAAGTGAGTTCATATGCATGCCATATTAATCTTTTTACTTTTGTTTTTAAAATGGTGGACAAGTTCCTCTTGACCTCTTAATCTAGATTTGTGCTGTAATGTCTAATGCTGGCATGCAAGCAGCATTACAATGAGAACATGAAAATAATTTTTAACATGGCACTTCATTTGAGATTGTGATAGCACTATCAAGCCAAATAATTTCTAATCTATTAATAATCTGTTGCTGCTGGACAGATTTTTCCTGTGTTTCTCCCTCCCCCAAGGAATTATACAGACAGATTTAAAACTCCCCCTTCTTTGAGGGGTGTGTGTGTGTTAAAGGTTACATGTCTTAAATGTAATTTTTCTACATGATTTTTTGTCATACAGTACATGTGAAATGCATATTTCACTGTGAAAAAGGGATTATTTGTAAGGTGCTAATTGCCATTGACAAATGAATAGTGATGATGCATTTAAAATACAGTAACTATTGTGCTGTTAAGCCTTCTCCTTTATCTTCTCTCCTCCCCTGCCCCCCTTCCCGGTCTGCTGAATACAGTTGAGAACAACATGCTTATCTAAAAGTATATGAAAGTTTCACTTAATTATATTTTTAATATTTTTGCAGTTAGAATGACTTGAGGGTCAAGTTGCAACTTTAATGTGTTTGTGTAACTTTCTGCAAAATATTATTTAGCAGTATATTTTCCCTTCAACCCTGGCAACATTTATTTACATATATTAACTTCACTGTCTTGCATAGTTAATAACCTGCTTCTTAGACTTGTAAATGGGGACAATGTATGCATTACAGGGCTATTCATGTATGCCTTCAGTATGTTGTGAGGCCAAGAACATGTTGGGTTACACATTGTTTAATGTGTGGGACTACAATCCTTTATTCATTTAGCAGGGAGTAAGCATCATTGAACTTAATGGGACTTGCAGCTGAGTAAATGTGCATAGGCATATCTAGTCAAAACTATTGTCACTTTAATGATTTTAATATTTTTCATACTGTATATACAGACTTGTGAACCTGGAACATGGTGATCCTTGATTATAAACATTTTTGCTTAGGTGTTCATCTTCTCATTTGAATAATAAATTGAATTTTGTGTGCTGAAAAATAAGGGGTGGTATCCAACTAAGAAAGAGTAGAACTGACTGTAAATCCATTAATTTAAATGGGTATAGTCTGACTATAGAATAGTTAGTTGGATGCCATCCAGATGGTTTGGTTTTATTTACTTCTTATGATGGCAATATTTGGTTTCTCCAAAATGGGATTCCAATAAAACAGAATATTATGTTAATTCAAAACCCACCATTAAAAGAGAATTGAAGCCATTTTAAGGCCTTTGTTCTTATATTGTCCGTAATGTGGAACTGCTAGTAATGTTGCATTCCACTAGTGGGTTCTGAACTGTACGTATCCTTATTCTAAGTTTTATTTTGTTCAGTGAGACTTTTAAACAGAAGGCTCACCTGGTTGAGTGGAGCCACAGTTCTAGCTTCCTGGCTGTCACTTACTGGGGAGGGGCAAGGCAGTGAGCCAGATTGCCATGGTGCACTGGCAGAGCCAAGTCAATGCTTCCACTAGTGTTTGATGCAGGATGCTAATCTCCTTGCCCCTCTCCCTCCCAACAAGCAGCAGTGACATATCTGTTGGGAAGCAGCATTGCGGCTCTACCTCATCAAGAAAGGCACTTCTGCACCCAGCAGAATTTAGGATTGTAGCCTAAATGATTTCGTACTACAGATTCATTTGTTAGAATCAAAAAGTGAGCTTCAGTGGGTCACAAATCTGAAACATAACTCATATATTTCATCCAGTGAACCATAGTGTACCTTTTGGTATGCTGAGAGTCGCAGTAATAGGATTTACGGTAATAAAGTGTTACGTGGCTTAAATTATTTTTTCCATATGTGGAAATCTTACACATGTTTATTCAGATGTAAGTCCAGTAGTGGACAGCATAGTGGTGTGGCAGTGCTCACTTGACCTCCAGGCAGCAGAGTCACTTCTGCTTACAGGAGGAAGAGTGGGAGGGATAATGTGGCTGGGAGGTCAGCACTGTGCAGATGCACAGGTAGAAGCACCATGTTGGCTCCCCTGCTGTGTTTGCACAGTGCTGACTTCCACACCACCTCACCTCTCCCACTCTTGCTTTTGGTAAGCAGCAAATCAGTGATTCAGAGGTCTGGTTATTTCATTTTTCAGGAATTGCATTCTTCCTTTAAAAGTGCAGCAAGGTCTTTGATTTGAGCTTCTGTTAAATAAACTTTGGTACCATACGTGAGATGAACCTTGGTTGAATTCTGAAACTTCTTTTCAGAACAACTTATTTTTGTAAATTTCTGATTTATGGAGCACTATAAAATAGAATAAATAGAGCTAACCTAAAATTTGTTGGCATATTTTCTCTACGAGGACAAATTCTTGTACGTACAGCAGCTAATTAAACGTATGGGGCTGATCCAAAGGCTCCATTCTTCTCAAAAAAGGAGCTTCTAGCTTACAGAAGAAATCTTCTGTATGAGCATATCAGAAGCATTGAATCATATGACTATAAGAAATCCTCTGCATGCTGTTCGTCTCAAGCCTTTGACCAAGACAATGTCTCAGATAAAAATTCAATGTAATTTGTAGTACAGTTGATCCAAAATAAGTTGGTTTATTATTTCTGTTAAGGATTAAAATATTCTCTGAACTACACTGAGTGGCATCACTTTGTGTCAGCCTGCTTGTGCCAACAGGTCTCCCCCTACCTGTCTTCACTGCCACTTCCTGAGTGCCCCCCAAATCTGCTCTAGGGAATTGGAGGATTCTCTGGAACAAATGGGGTGTGGTTGGGTTGCAGGGGTGAGGAGAGGAAGGGGAAGTTCTGTTGCGTTTGCTGGCACAGCTGGACATTGTCTCCTGAGTCTGTAGCTCAAATTTTCATTAGTCTGTGATGTAATGGAAGCCTGACCCCCCGCCCCAAGTGCTTTGTAACCTGTAAAAAAATATTTTATCTCTTTAAAATAGTGAATAGTTTTAATCCAGATTTCTGTTTTACTTGATTTTAAAATTGCCTGGCACTATCTTTATCTGTTTTTAGATGAAAGACAACGCGCGCGCCCCCAAGCTTTTGGACCTTAAATTGGAGAGTTTCAAGTGCTTCTCATCTCTTAGTGGGGCTGGTTCTATGAGGCCTTTGTATTGCAGGGTTTTACTGGTTTGTTTGTCGTCACTCTTTTTAGTGTTTATACTGTATTGTAAGTCACTTTGGGTCCCTTTTGTGAGTAAAGCAACTAATTAATAGTAATAATAATAATAATAATAATAATAATAATAATAATAATAATAGAATTAATCTTGTGTACATTAATCAGGGCTTAACAGCTAATAAGGTTCAAAGCTTGTGGCTCAAATATTTTTTTGTGAAGTTTTCAAACCATATCCTGAAATATTATCTTAAAGGAGCAGCACGTTCTGCATCTTGGATTGAAGGTGGGGAAAATAGTGGTGCTTTTTTGTCACTTATTCTAATAATAATAATAATAATAATAATAATAATAATTTGTTATTTATACCCCGCCCATCTGACTGGGTTTCCCAGCCACTCTGGGCGGCTTCCAATAGAACACCAAAATACAACAATCTATTAAACATTAAGCAGGGCTGCCTTCAGATGTCTTCTAAAAGTCTGTTAGTTGTTTTTCTCTTTGACATCTGGTGAGAGGGCGTTCCACAGGGCGGGTGCCACTACCAAGAAGGCCCTCTGCCTGGTTCCCTGTAACTTGGCTTCTCGCAGTGAGGGAAACGCCAGAAGGCCCTTGGCACTGGACCTCAGTGTCCAGGCAGAACGATGGGGGTGGAGACGCTCCTTCAGGTATACTGGACTGAGGCCGTTTAGGGCTTTAAAGGTCAGCACCAACACTTTGAATTGTGCTCAGAAACGTACTGGGAGCCAATGTAGGTCTTTCAAGACCCGGGTTACGTGGTCTCGGCGGCAGTGCAGAAATGGTGCAGTGCATTTCCTTTTCATTTGAATTGCAATGTAATAATGGAAAGCTTTAGCAGGAATGCATTGAACATGACACTAAGCCAAAGATTAACCTCAAATTCACATTTTTCATTTAGACCGTGATATACGAAAGAGTATATTTTGATTCACCAGTTACAATCCCAACATTTTGAGATTTCTTTGTTGTTTTTTACTTATTTATTACATTTACAGTATATACAACTTTTCCCTCCAAGAAGCTCAAGGTGGCAGACATGGTTCTTCCCTCCTCATTTTATCCTAACAACCCCATGAGGTAGGTTAGACTGAAAGGCAGTGAGTGGCCTAATGTCATCCAGTAAGCTTCATGGCTGAATGAAACCAGACATTCTATAATCTTTGAAATATGCCTTATTTGACACTGAAAAGAAACCACCTATTCTTCTACTGTTTATTGAATTTAAATATAAGGAGAAGTTGGTTATTGTGGGGGGGGGTTGCATGCATGCTTTATAGTTGAAAGTAATAAACAGCATTATTTTTGTGGGGTGATTTCAGCTTTCTCATGGGTGGAACTCTATTATTGGAATACCTGCACTGGAGGAAGAGAGGCGATTTTTACTAATTCCTCCTTCCTGCAGTTCTCCTTGACCCCAGAGAAGCTGCTCCAAAAGTTTGGTAATTCTCCCCCCTCCCTCTTTCCAGCAGGAAATGATTTCAGTCCTGTCTGTGAATGGAAGGAACACTCTGAATCCAATCTGATGCTTTTAAAATGTTTTAAACTACAATAATGGAATACCATTTTTCAGCATCACCTCGTTCGCAATGCATTGATGCAAGACTATAGGAGTGCAGCCTTCTGGGCAGTGTTAGAAACTTAGATATATAAGTTAATTGCGAAATAGCACCTTAAACCCAGGTTATGGTCACCACAATGGAATGTCTACGCATCCCCGGGGGGGGGGGATTTATTATTATTATTGATTTCATTTCTATACCACTTTATATTTTAAATTAAAAAATCCCAAAGTGGTTTACAGCACGTCAAAACATCAAATCATACAATACAGAATACAAATTCAAGCTTCAAGGAAAATATTTCAGATCCTTCTCCAAGTGACATATTGTTTTCCACATATTTATTTACCAACTTAATTTACATACCGTAGCTGCCCCATAGTAGAAGTACTGTAGGAAGCCAATGTGGTTAGAGTGTCAGACTAGGACCTGGGAGATCAGGGTTCAAATCCCCACTCAGTCATGAAGCTCACTGGATGACCTTGGGCCTGTCACAGCCTTGTAGCCTACCTCGTAGGGATTAACTATGGGGAGGTGAACCATGTACTCCTTGGAGAAAAATGTGGGATATAACTGATGAATAAGTTCTTCTGCTTACCAGTTTAAGAAAGCTGGAGAGGCCAGACAGCCAGATGGAGATGTCAGTCACCAACCTGGCATCCAGAGATCTCCAAGTGGTCACAATTGGACCTGCACCAGTAGCAAAACGTGTCTGGCGAATTTCTAACACTGCTTCTGGAGTAGTGCATATTTTTTAAATAAAGAGAAAAATATCTTCTCATGTTATTTCCAATGAAATAACCATTAGTATCCACCACCAGAATCAAGTTGCAGCACATATATTCCTTTCAATGTAGCATTCTGTATCAGTGGTTAAAGAAAAGACAGCAACCTTCCTTAGAGACCACAGACTGGAAAGCTTATGGCAACTGATCATAGAACCATTTTCTCATATGTTTTGGAAGAAGGTTTAATTATTGTTTATTATTCTATCCAGTTCAGGAGTAAAAACTAGGAAAATATGTAAGATTGCAATCTTAAATACACTTACTAGGGAATAAGCTCAATTGAACACAGTGGAGACTATTTCTAGATAAACACGGATAGGCTTGTGCTATAGTTTCTGCTGTCTTTTGAGAATGTACTTATTTTGTCAGGACATGAACAAGACATTTTGCTGCTTGAGGCAGAGCAGCAACCCCTCCCCTCAAAAAATTTTTATGGTGCATAATATCCAAGGTCAAACAAGTTATTCTGGCAGTAAAAATGCTGCAATAATAAAAAATTAAAAAATTGCTGCTCTTTCAAAACAGCCTAAGCATTGCTAACTCTTAGAAAGATTAAGTCCATTTCATTGTTTTTTTATTTTTAAATCATAATTTTTATTGATTTTACAAATTACAAAAAACGGTACATACATGAACACCTTTTCCACCTTCTTCCCACCCCCCTCCATGGGTCCTCCCCTGCCACAGAAGTATCCCACGCAGGTGAACAGTCAGAGATGGTCCATTTTATGGTTGGATTTCTGTCCTCCTCCCCCTCCCCTGCCCCCAAAGCCCCCCCCTGCCACCAGAGAGCTCCAGGAAACCAGGGCAGTACGCAGGAAGGCGTCCGTCCAACCATCTATTCTCATACCAAAAAAGAGTAAAAGAAAAAAAAAGAGAAAAAAAGAGAGACAAAAAAGGAAAAACAAAACAAAAATAATCTTTTTTCATTCATAATTAATAAACCATATTTTGTGGGCTTCCCCAACCTCCCCCCTTCCCCGGTTTTCATCCCTTTTTTATCCTCTTCAACAGTTTCTTATTCTATGAAATAATTACCTTTATACCTTATACTACTTTAAAACTTAGCTATTATCATTTTCACCAAATATCCAAATCACTGAAAAATCAAACTCCCATTTTTTCTTCCCGTGCCTAATTTTTCCCCCTCTATAAGCCTCCATATTTTCACCTTTTTCCAAAATCAATTCACTTTTAAACTATAACTATTCCATTTTAACTAAGTCCATTTCATTGTTATCCCATCCTTCCACGGGGCAAAGTGTGGCATTAACTTCCCCCATTATCCTCCTTCACAATAACCTTAGGAGGTAGGTTAGAGAGAATGAACAGAGATCCCAGATGTCCCTGATTTAGTCCACCAATCTGACCACTACACTACACTGCCTTTTTAATATCAGGACTTTATAACACAAAATTCTTTCACTTGATTTGAAACGACACAAGCTAATCCACATATAAAAAGTACAGTAGTACCTCCAGTTACGTAACCCTCTGGTTACATAAACTTCAAGATGCAAAAGTGAGAAACCCGGTAGTATTTTGCCATGCATGCATGCGCAGAAGCGGTCCTCAGGTTGCGGAAACCTCGGGATTTGACCAGACCTCCAGTACAGATCCCATCTGCAACTGGAGGTACCACTGTTTTGGCTTTATTGTTTTTCAATTACTCTGTTCCACTACCACCACACACCCTATCCTACGTTCTCCTTACATAAATCACTTCTTGATTCATGTTTGTCTTCCCTACCACAGCTAGAGAAGGGGGGGGGGGAAATCCAGGAGCACATTATTATATACTAGATTTACAGTATATCCCACCCTTCTTCCAGTGAACTAAAGTTGATGTATATTGTTTTCCCTCCCCCTTCACCGATATATCTCCACAACAACCCTCTAAAGTAGGTTAGGCTGAGTGATAACTTTAAAAAGAAGAAGTAAGCATCAACTTCCAGACTCTCTATGGGAGGGACCCACAACTTAAAACAGGGACTTCAGTCTTACCTCCTTATGCCCAGCAATGCACATGGTGCTAGTGAGAGCAGAGGTACATCTGCTTCCTTGTGATATATTGTTTTCTTCCTCCTCCTGCTGTTCCCTCTCTTCTTCGAAACTGGCAGGAGGAGGGAAAGCAGCACACAGGAAAGTGGTGATGATGACAGAGTTCATGGGATCCCAACCAGTCTGCCACTTGTAAAGCTGCCCCCTATTGTGCCACCTGAATGGCGTGCTTCAATGTGCCTCATTATAGATTTGGTTCTGATTTTTCTACCATCACAGTACATGGGATCCTAACAGAGTAAGAAACAAAAAGTTATGTCTCTGAACTGAGGAACTTAAAATTTGAAATTTTATATTTGGGCTGCCAGGGGATGAAGATTGGAAAAGAGATTAATCAAAAGAATATGTGCCTAGTTAAGTTAGTTTTCCCAATTAAAACAGCTCCATACATTAATTAGTTCAGAATTTTAAAAGGTGGCATTATGAATGTATTTGTATCAATACTTTCCATTGTGCAAGCAATACTTGGAAGTTGTAGATTTCCTGGCCTGGGCCTTGGTCATCTTAAATGCGGAGAGATCGACTGCTACAGTACTTAGGAGTTTGTTTGCTTCCAAATCTCAAACTAGATTAGTCTTTGTTCCTGGATCTCAATTTCCAGGGCACAGGGGAGGCTTTAAAGAGGAAGCAGAATGATGCATATTAAATTTATTTTGTGTTACTCCCCCCCCCCTTTCAGAATTACGGTTTCCAAAAAGGCACTTCAAAAAAAGAAAAAATAGCAGGACTGGAATGGAGACTGCTACAAAGAATGGACTGGGAGGAGGGGAAAGCCATAGAAAAGTGAGTTGGGTAAAAGGGACAGGGAAGCCTTTCGCACTGGCTTCCAGTAGATCTACATAGCTTGAAATTCAAACTTAAAGATACAAATATGCATTCAGCGCATCTAATACCTACTAATAATCTTCTTCTTCTTCTTTTACTTCCGAATGAAAGTTAGAATTCTAAGGATGTCAAATTCTACCTTGCAAGGTAAGCAGATATGAAGTAGGCTATATACACCCTAGACTGGACTGCTCTGGCCGGTCCTCCGCCTTTCTGCTTTGAAAACAAATGCTTGTTATTTCTAAACATAGACAGCTGTTACTGCTTTAAATACCCTGTGTTCTTGAAGTAGAATAGAGCTTAATTGTAGGGAGGTACTATAGGTGCTTTTACTATTTGGAAAAAGTGATTTTTCTTTGTATTTTGATTCCTCAGTGGAACCCACAGACTTGTGAAGGCCAGATAGAACTTCATTTTTCAGAACGTCAGCAGACATATTCTAACTCGATATATAGGTTGCCATGAAAAGCTGAGTATGATATGATGTAGAGTCCCATTACTTTAGTTAGAGTCATTAGCTCTTCTTGCAGTACATGCTAACAATTAAAATATGCTTTTTTATATAAAAAATAAGAATATGCCTGTTTCTTCTCCATCTCTCCACTTCCCTTCCTTGTTTCCTTTATTCTGTTCTAGAAAGGGGCTAGAGACTATGTAGGAGCCAACATTTTCTTTAGATAGAACTGTTGGCAAAACACAATTCTATTCAGGTGCAGGAGGGCATGCTGAGTATTGTCTATAACAGTTACTTAGAGCCAAGTAAAGATAGATATGGATATAGGTGTGGGAAATTGACTGAAGCAGCCAACCATCTGGTTTAAAATACTGGTCCAGGCTCTTACTGTACACTACCATAACACCTTGCAACATATGTGGGGATGGAGAACCTGTGGGTCACCAGGTGTTGTTGAACTACAGTTAGCATTATTTCTGGTCAGTGGGTGTGCTGACGAGGGCTGATGGGAATTGGGAGACCAACAACATCTGAAGTGCCATAGGTTCCCAACCCTTGACCTAAGGAAACTGCTGGCCTGATAATTGCTGTACTAAAGCAACACTACTGCAGATTGCCAGATAACATTATTGCAGCTTCTAGCCCACCTGAGTCTTGCTGATATGAGGAGCTAGTAGATTCTTATCTGACCTCAGCTGATTCTTGGTCTGCTGACCTTGGTCTGATTCTTCAATTAGAGATTGTAGGCTGATTCTCTGCTGAAACACCTGCCTGCCTCTAGATTCCTAGCCCTAACACCAATAAGTAGAGTTTCCTAATTAGGAATGTGAAGGGTGGGAATAGAAAAGGGAAGGGAGACATGTGTCCTAAACTTGTAAAACAGAAATGAGGGATTAAAGCATCCTCTTTTACTAAAAAAAAATAGTATTTCTTTCAGTGTTATTTACCAGTTGGAAATATTTAGCTATAGTGTGAACTTGAGTTTTTAGTATCTTATACCAAAAGCACAACCGAAGTATCAAAAAAGCAAAGCAGAACAGAATTGTATAACTGTTGCCCTGAAATGTCATCAAAGCAGCCTTAAGTCTGGCACTATATGAGGTAATAAAACAAATTTGCAAAATAAACAGGATTCCTGTTTAACAAATGTGAGAATAAGACTATAAATAAATTACCCATGATCCATCATTTTAATATTTTTGAATTAATAATATTTTGTGAAGGAAAAAGTTGAAAATAAATTGTATATTTTTATTTCATCATTTGAAGTTCTCAAAGGAAGATCAAGAACATCCAGTGGATGGATCCAGATCAAGATAAGCTGCAGGTTCTGTAAATAAGTTGCACTCTGTTTCTAAAGCTTTTGTTCTTTACTGAGTGTAATCAAGTTCATTTATGTTGTGTAGGAGTCAATAGGTGAGATCCGACTAAACTACACATGGAGTAGATCTGTTTAAATCAATGGATTTTACTCAAGTTCATTTATTTCAATGAGTCTACGTTGAGAATGGTGTAGTTGGATACCACCCAACAAGGGTTTCAGATTTTCTCTTCATCAGCACAACTGTTCAATGAAGAGGATAAGATTGCATTTAAAGGTAATATAATGGGATTTATATACAGTTGCCCATAGTTCTCATTTTTTAATTCAGGGATTTCAGAATAGTGTGTTTTGTTCTAGGAAACGCTGTGTTGCTTTGGAAATTTAACCCTGGGTTTAGCAATGGTGAACAAGCATCCCCAGATGAATGCTACAGTTCATATTCACAGGGGAGTGCTCATAGTTTCACATGATATCCAAACTAGGAAGAGACTGTTGTTTAAGTGCTACTGCAAACCAGGATATCCCTTCTTGAAGACTTCACAGCCTAAACAGACAAGATACAAGGGGGTGGATTAGGTAGAATATAAGAATAGTGGTAATTAAGAGTGGTAATAGTGGTAATTAAAAGAAGGCCACCTCATGAGAAGAGAAGAATCCTTGGAAAAGACCCTGATGTTGGGAAAGATTGAGGGCACTAGGAGAAGGGGACGACAGAGGACGAGATGGTTGGACAGTGTTCTCGAAGCTACGAACATGAGTTTGACCAAACTGCGGGAGGCAGTGGAAGACAGGAGTGCCTGGCGTGCTATGGTCCATGGGGTCACGAAGAGTCGGACACGACTAAACGACTAAACAACAACGAGAGAAGGGAAAAGCACTAACCTGGAAGATGAAAGCAGCTTGATAAAAAAAAGTCCTAATCTGTTCCACACTCTATCCTCCATTTCCCTTTTCAAATTGCTGTGAATAACTCCAGTCTAAATGACATTGATAAATGGAGAGTCTGTGCATTCAGACATATAATCTTGACCACGGTTTATGTTATCAGGAATGACCTGAGGCATTCCTCTGGCTCATGTTCCTTCTCTCCACATAAGGAGATTGAAAGCATCTGCATCATGCAACTTGGGGAACTATCGTATGATTTAACCAAAGTTAGTTTAAACAAGATACAGGGTAAAACTGGTTTCAGATTCATTTTGTGTTAAATAATTTAGGTTAAATCAAACCACAGTTGTCAGAGATTGTACTGTTTTGCATTCAAGGGAGGAGGTTGGGACAAGAGAGTGTGCAGGCCTAAGATTCCTGCAGTTCATTCCAAATCACCTACACCAGGCCATTTCCATTCCTCCAAACCATAGAATTTGTATTCTTGCCACATTCCACTTCACCATATAATTTCAGGTTAGTTGATACTTTCCTTTATTCCAACAGCACTTTGCTGTTACATCTGAACCAGCAATCCTTTGAGCGAGCCTTCTAAAGCATGATTGCAAACCATAGTTTGATGATTTTGGTTCTATTTTAGTTGAATAAACATCCAGTTACTTACTTTATGGGGAATCATTTAATAATCCTGTTTAAGGACTGTTAGTGTAGGAAAATAGTTATGTTGATATTGTATGCAACTTTCCTGTAAATAATGTGGGCCAAGGGTGGTTCCTCTGCTTGTTCATTCAACATATTGTAGCACTTTGCTGGGTAAAAATTCAGCAAAGGTCAAGCTGACTCACAACCAAGTACAGTCATACCTCATGTTACGTTTGCTTCACATTGCGGCTTTTCAGGTAATGAACGCGGCAAATCTGGAAGTGTTTACTTCCGGGTACACCGCACGTGCAGAAGCAGCACTCTGCGGCCTTTTGGGGGTGCGTTTGTAAGTAGAGGTACCACTGTATGCCCTTTTGGGTTGGGATCTAGTGCTAAAAGTGAGCTTTTATAAAATACTTTCTGAGTATTCAGAACAATTAACATACACTACCTCAGTAATCACAAATGTTCTCCAATGTAGGCAGCCATCACAGTTGGGCACTTGGGAGATGGTAGTTTGTTGTAGGCCATCTTGTGAGTTTGTGCGTGAAGTAAGATTTAATCTAGGAACATCCCAGTTTGTAACTCAGAATCTTAGCCATTGTACTATATATACTAGCTAGTTCATAGATGTATAGGTGCTATTAATGGAGTGGGCTTGATGTTAGACAGTTTTGCAAATACATTGAGGCTAGATCAGAATAGGCTTGCATACCTGTACACTTGGTCTGGGTGATATATCAATATATTGTCCAAAACCAGTTTGAAGTCCATATTGTGATATCAGTTTAACAAGTTTTGACTGGGCAATATGTCCATAGCTGCCAAGTTTTCCCTTTTCTCGCGAGGAAGCCTATTCAGCATAATGGAAAATCCCTTTTAAAAAGGGATAACTTGGCAGCTATGAATATGTCACAAATCATGGTGTGTGTGTGCTACACAAAAATCACAATGTGGGGGAAACCGTGAAGCCAGTCAGTGCTTCCTCAGACATCACAATATTTCAGTGATATATCACAATGTTGAAAAACAGATATTGCCCAGCCCTACTGAATACTTGAAAGACAATGTTTCAAGTGTGTTAGCTCTTTGTTCTCCATTATGAAGTTTGAACCTACATGCAGTGAATACAGCTTGAAATTTTGGTACATGAGACTTACCTTACAATCGCAATAGTCTTTTTAAATAATTGGATTCCTGTGTCCAGTGTTAACCATAGTTTTTGAAATATCACAGTGATATGAACTCCTAATGGTGTTTGGAGTAGGATGTCATGTTTCTTTTTATGGGATATGAAGCTGTTGGTTGCTACATCTAGGACAGTGCCTACAGAAGATGTAATGAATATTGCATCTTCAGTATCTTAGTGTAGAGGGCCATGCCAGGTGGCACTGACCTGTGGAAAGCTGTCACTGGAGTTTCATTTGTATACAACAATATCTTTCTTCTCTTGCAGATCTTCCTTTTGCACTTTTCCTTCTCTGAATTAGGAAGATGGATAGGGTGTAAGACCTCACGCCAAAGTTATGTTTCTGGCATGGGATAAGGGAAAGATAGGGAGCAGAGATTATTGGACTTTTGACTAACAGTGGCTCTGCAGCCACTTATTGCCTCCAGATGGCATAACCTTTTCATATTTGATGCCTCTCTCCTTCCTTCCATATCCTGCACTGCCTGATACAAAGAGGCCTGTGTCTGCTGCCTTGGCTCATTGCCTCATACTACCTCTATAGTACTGGTCCATCAGCAAATTTAGTTCCACACCCATATTTTAGTATGGTACTATGCTGTAAATATTGATATAATTCACTATTTCCTTGTTAAAAGTTTTTGAGATGACTGTGACTGAATTAAGAGATTAAAACTATTATTGTTACTGATGTAGTTAAGTGGGCTAGTTTTAACTTTTAGAGCTGTTTGACATTAACATCATGGTTATGAGATGCCTATTGCTTTCAGGTAATAAAGATGATTTACTGCAATTGGTTGAACAGCTTCATCCAGACAATAGTAATGAATGGATCAGCATCAAACTGGAAAGAGGTATCAAGTGGGATTCCACAGGGATCAGTTCTGAATGCAGTGTAGGCCATCTTCATTAATGACTTAGTTGAATGAGTGGACCACAACTCTTAGCAAATAGGTTGGAAATATTTTAGAACATTCTACAATGGCCTTGATAAATTGGATAGCTTGCTAACAATAACATTTAGACTACACTTACAAAAAAATTGTATATGGGGTTTAATAATCGGGACTAACTGTTTCTCATGTTCTTGGTTTCATTTGATGTGGCTCAGAATTTGGTGTTCTAAAAGTCTTGGCAAGAAAAACTCAAACCCACCAGCTTTTTATTTTCCTCTGGCTAGAGATTCTGATAAATGCAGCTAGCCTTTTGGCAAGGCTTTGTTGTTGTTTTAATTGAGTTCTGAAAGAATATTTGATGAATACTAAGAAAATTGTGTGTACTCTCACTAGTACTGTCTTACAGTTTACCAATGGAGATAAGTTCCCTGTCAAACTCCACTGTAAACACATTGGTACATGAAGGCAGGAATTTTGAGGCCTGCAAGTCTGTGTTAACATAACTTGTTACATTTGATGTGTTAAACTATAAGATTAGTATTAATTAATTTTAGCCACACTGGGATGACCAGGATCGCTGTGAATATAATGACATTTCTTAGGAGGAAGCTGTATATATAAAGATTCTGTTTTAAGTGACATCACTCACTTATATATATCACTAAATATATATATATATTGCGCATCCTGTGTCTCTTGTAGATCTCTGCCTTGCAGTTAGCAACAGCCTTTTTTAAGGATCTGTGAGGCTTTTGTATCCCCCATCACAAAAAAGTCAATATAACAAGATCCTAGCCATAATTACATTACCCTTACATTTCATATTGTGCACCATAAAACAAAGAAACAAACAAAAAAGCACAGGTTTACATATTTAGTGTACTACAATTTTTTTAAAAAAAGCAGGGAGTCATTTAAAACATGAGCTTTGAAGCCAGAACAGTGTTGTAATACATGCACGCTTCTGAAATAACTAGTGTCTCCTCCTCTTCAGATCAAGATTTTCTCTGCTTAGAAAACCAACCTTTTCTGCATTTTTTTCTGGCAGATGTGTCAGTTTCATTCCTGCTGAGGCAGTCAGAACAGATGGTAAGCAATGAAATAGTTCAGACACACAAGAGGTTTGCTTATCTGTCCTATTCCATACATATTTTACAACTAGGGAAAGTTTCTAAGCTGGGAGATTGGGTACAGTGACTTAAAATGTGTAATTCCACACTTGTTTACAGCACCATTGATTGAGCAATACCTTTCTCTGAGATTTAGTGAAATACTACTTGTGAATGGGTACCTTGCTTTACAAAAGGTTAAATTACAGAGGAGGAAAAGGTTACAAAAATAAAAACACTAGACCCAAATGATATTCAGCATGCACAGCTTAATGTGCTACAGCTCTATACCTTACTGAAGAGAACTGTAACACATACTGTCCCTTGTGGCTAAATTTTAAAAAAGGGAGAACAACTATTTCAACAGCTCAAGCTGTAAAGGTTTAGAAAAGGAGTGCTATACTTTGTGATTCAGGCAGCATATTTGGCGGCAGTATATGTACACAAGTTGTTTTCAGGCTCCTCCTAAAAACAGCTGGTTTGTTTTACACAGGAAACTGCCTGTGGCATGAATGTATATTAAACATTATGAAGCGAGCATGCGTGCATTCACACACACACACACAACTTAACTTTTTAATGTAAATAGTGAATCATGCACATACATATCCATCCTGTTGAGCTACAAATTATACTGCATGTGGGGCTAGAAATGCAGATTAGGTTTTTAAGATCTTAAATAACATTTTCCATCCTTCATCAAATCATCAGCATTATATAATACATTTAACTGAAATATAACTAACTATAGATTGTTGATTCAAAACAGCATAAGAAACAGGAACTTGAATATGAGAAAAATGGTTTGAAGAGTTATCTGTAGGGATTCTTTAAGTGGCTTTTATATTGAAAAAAGCCTGTAGTGTGCCTGTTTTGGGGTGGGTAGCTTGACCTCAGTTAACCATTTAGACCAGGAGTCGGCAAGGTTTACCTCGCCTGGGCCGGTTCGCTCCAGCAGAGATCCCTCTGTGGGCCGGATTGCGCGCCCGTGCCCACAATTTCCAGCATCTGCGCAGACGCGATTTCTGGTGCTGCGGAAGCGAGTCCCTACACCGTGCTGTGCCAGTTTAGCGCAGCACGCAGGGACTCACCGAGCGGGCAGCTCAGTTTGGGGATGGCTTGTGGACTGGTTAAATGACCCCCGTGGGCCGCTTGTGCAGTTCTGTACATACTTATCTGGGACTAGAGTAGATAGCTCCATTTTTAGTTCTTATTTTTTTCAGTAAGTTTGCCGCATTCTGCATCATTTTTTCAAAAAAGAAAGGTCCTGCCAAAAAAATCATCAGCATATTTGTTCACTTTTCTCCGAATACACACTTCTTGCCTACAATTTCCCCTAATATAAACATACAAAAATGCATTTTTAATCTAATATGTACATTTTTGCACACGTTATTTGGTTAGAAAACTGCATCACAAAATTAAGAGACGTACAAATTTGGAAGGATAGCTGCATTTTGGTTTGCACATTGTTTGCAAAGATGTGAATTGGCAGGTTCACATTAAAATCTGAACTGACTTTCTCCATTCCTACTTGGGATTTAGCTCCACTGAATTCAGTGAGACTGTACTTCTGTGTAGATATATAGAATTGCACTATTTCTTGACAGTATTAAATCAATGATAACCTTTAATGCAGAGACTGGAAATCTAGGCACTGATATCATCACCCAGTTTCAGCATGTGGGCTGGGGAAAGATACTTGGTCTGTAGACTGAAAAAACCGGCAAAGACAGAATCAAAAGGAGCACAAGAAACTGCTCTCCACTTCCTCTGCTGCTGTTGGGACAGATGGAGGAGAGAAATTGACAGCAAAAGACTGATGAGGACCAGGGTTTCCCAAAATTGGGTTTCCAGTTGTGGTTGGACTACATCTCCCATCATTCTGTGTCTAGGGCAGTTGTCTACCAGCTCCATCTGGTATGCCGGCTAAGACCCTGCCTGCCTGTTGCCAGAGTGGTACATGCTCGGGTTATCTCCCTCTTGGACTACTGCAATGCGCTGTATGTGGGGCTACCTTTGAAGGGACTCAGAAACTACAACTAATCCAGAATGCAGCTGCCAGATTGGGAGTAGCTGCTGGGACCATTTAACACTGGTCCTAAAGGCTCCCACTAAGTTTCCGAGCAGAGTGTTGGTGCTGTCCTTTGAAGCCGTAAATAGCTTTTGCACACCTGAAGGAGTGTCTTCATTCCCGTCATTTAGCCCGGACACTAAGATCCAGTTCTGAGGGCCTTCTGGTGGTTCCCTCACTTCAAGGATACAGGGAACCAGGCAGAGGGCCTTCTCGGTAGTTGCACCCACCCTGTGGAACGCTCTTCCATCAGGTGTCAAGGAAATAAACAACGATCTGACTTTTAGAAGACATCTGAAGGCAGTCCTCTATAGGGAAGGTTTTTTTAATGTTTGATGTCTTACTGTGTTTTAATTTGTTGGAAGCCACCCAAAGTATCTGGGCAACCCAGTCTGATGGGCAACATATAAATAATAAATTATTATTGTTAATTATCATTAGGGATGATGGAAATTGTAGTCCAAAACCAGCTGGAGACCCAAAGTTAGGAAACTCTGGTATAGGCTCTCAGTTGGTCACCCTTAGTTTCAAATTGGCATGTAGAGCCTTCATTTTAAATTTATCTTGATGTTCTTTATTTTTGCTACATTTATTTGCTAAAGGAATCTCTATTCCTGTTTATTGTGAGTAACCATTAAATCACAATTATACCATTATACCATTTGATGGTGTTTCCTGCTCGGCAGGGGGTTGGACTGGATGGCCCTTGTGGTCTCTTCCAACTCTACGATTCTATGATTCTATGATTAATACAGATGTTTGCCCATAAACATGCACATTTATAAATGAAGGCTGCATGCATTTGTTGAGGGCATACAGTAATGATGCAGTTACTAACTTAATCAGTTTACTTTTAGCAGAAAGGGATGGGATTAATAAGTAACGTGTAAGAAAGTGGTTGAAATATATTTTATCCTTTTCTAGGATTGACATCTGAGTAAGTGTGCTTAGAGACTGCTTATTTGAGACTTCAGTTTCCAATAACTTAATGTTCATACTGAAATTTTAAAAAGGTAAGCTTTTTTAACTCATACATTTGAAATAAAAATTAAAAGTTTCTCTTTTTCTCTTTTTCTCTTTTGGTTAAACAGAGTTTGTGGATGCACTTAGATGTTTGCAATGAGCACTGTGGCTGGCATGCCCCAGTGTTTTGGATACCAATGCATAGAACTCCATAGTAATCGAATTTATCAGAAACGAACGTCATGAGCATAGTGGTCCCGTTGGGGGTTGACACAGCGGAAACTTCATATTTGGAAATGGCTGCAGGCTCAGAGTAAGTATTGTGGCACAACAGCAAATTTGCAAAATTGGTTCTAGCTTACATTTCATTTTATGCATCTCTGCAGTGTTGCTGAGTTTCAGTTGATTCACTTCTGGGCATAATAAACAGAATCAGAGTTTGTTGAACTCTACCTGAAATAGATTCAAATGTTACAGTTCTTAGCTTATAGTTTTCCTTCTTAAAAATCTTGACTTCACTTACATTTCAGTATGTATTGGAGCCCATTTGGTTATGTTCTGACAAAATTGCTATTTTTCAAGTTTTAGCAATATTTTTTTTCAAATATTCATTTCTACTTTAGCATCTAGAGTGATTCTTAAATTAACATTTATTAACTGTTCTCACAGTAAAACTTCATAACACTCCCCCCCCCCTTTACTCTGAGCTATTCAGTTTGGGGTGAAATCAGAATACTGATACATAACTTGTGCTTATAATAGAAAACAAAGTAATCAGGAGCACCTTCCTTCAGGGTCTACCTTTACAGTTCCTTAGTAAAACCTGTAAAATACATCCTTTCAGGATACTGACAACACAGGAAACCTGTGGTGCTGTGCTTATTCTGCCACTAGATGTCATAATTTATTGGGGTTTCAGATACTGCTAACAGCATATGGGCAGACTCCTACGCTGCATATGTGTTATCAGAAACAATAAGAATTATTGATACTTGTGTACTCCTGCCTTGTAATCTTTTTTGTGCCTCTGTGTTTTACAACATTGTCGTCGGTGTTGTTAGTATGGATAGTATTCACTTGATAGCGCATACCCATACAACTACAGAAACTTTAAATTAGTGCTGTTACTGACAACTTGCCAGACATTTATTTATTTATTTTTGACAGGAGCATAGCAACAAACATTTCCTTCTTTACCATAATACCTAAATATTCAGCACTTTGGAACAAAAGTGAAATCTTAATGTTTGTCTTGCTTTACAGACCTGAATCTGTAGAAGCTAGCCCTGTGGTAGTTGAGAAGTCAAACTATCCACACCAGCTATATAACAGCAGTTCTCATCATTCACACAGTTATATTGGTTTGCCTTATGCGGTAAGTTTTGTTTTTTTAAAGTATTTCTTCAAGGTTCTTTCCAATAAAGAGAACTTTAAATGTGCCTTGTTTGGTTGATTTCCCCAGCTTATTGTGGGAAGTCCTCCACTAAAACAGCCAAAATCATGACATGGTAGAGTGGTTCTGATACTAGAAGTCTTGTATTCACTCTTTATTAATGGGTTGTATCCAGACCTAAACTTTCACGGATGGAAAGCTGGTTTTAGGGAGGTATGGGGAAGTGCAGTAGAATGGAAGAGATGGCAAAAGTTGCATCTGCAGAAGAACAGTGACAAGATGGCTTGAGCATATAACACCAATCTTGGCCTGATTGTACTGGCTACCAATTAGCTTCAGGGCACAATTCAAAATGCTGGTTTTGACCTACAAAACCTTAAATAGCTGATAACCGCAATACCTCAAAGATCACCTTTACCCATACAAACGGAATCAGACCCTGCAATCATCATTTGAGGCCCTTCTCTGTGTGTCTCTTCTGTGACAGTTCTGAAGGGTGGCAGCACGAGAATAGGCCTTTTCTGCGGTGGCTCCCTGCTTGTGGAATGCTCTTCCCATGGGGGATGACCTTGTAGGATAATGGGATCAATATATAAATATTTTCAGAGTGATGAATAGGCTTGCTTTTCTTCCTGTAGATAAACGGCAGCTAATTGGGGACAGTTGCTATACATGTATAAAATAGAAATATGCCTTTAGTTAAACAGGCTAAGTCATGCACTTCACAAGAAATGCACTCCATTTTGAAGAATTCTGGCATTTCTTCTAGCTAGGTGAAATCTGTATGGGTGCCGAGAAACAAGGTGTGCTTTGTGTCAGTGTCCTTTTTAAAAATTCAGGTCAGATAAATTTCTCTGCTTTATTATGTCATGATTGGGGGTTGTAAGTGTGCATGTAGAGTCTTGACTAGTACCATGCTTAATGATGCCTGACAGTTTTCCTAGATAAAGTTATTAGTGATAAAAAGGTATTTGCTGTTCAGATGAAATGTGAATATCAACAACCTAGTGTGCAGTGGAAATTTGAGGAAAGCAATGCTTTGTTCACTGTTTAAAGAATAGTAGAAGATTAATTAAACGAAAATACTTTTAGTGTATACATTAAACCATCCTCTTATGATCTCTTCAAAGTCAGCCACACCTATTTGAAGGTGTATACCAAAATCATGTGAATAGAAATTAACTACTTCTGGTAACAAAATCAGATGTAGCAGATCTCTCCAGTACACAAGTAATCACACTAGTTTTCAGGTACTGATTTTACGCTTAGTGCCTTTCAAAACCAGGATAGTTTGTCATCTATTTTTTAACATCCCCATTAAGGTAGCTTGAGCTTCAAAAGTTTGGAAAAAAGTTTATATGAAAGTTATAAAAGAATGGAAGAGAGCGAGAATATATATATATATATATATATATATATATATATATATATATACACACACACACACATACACACACACATATACATATATATATATATATATATATATATATATATATATATATATATATATATACACATACATACAGTATAACCATCTACCTTCTAAATATCATTTCCCAGGACCATAACTATGGTGCTCGCCCTCCTCCAACACCTCCAGCGTCTCCTCCTCCATCAGTTCTTATAAGCAAGAATGAAGTAGGCATATATACTGCTCCAAATTTTGATGAGACCTCCAGTGCTACTACTATCAGCACTTCTGAGGATGGAAGCTATGGAACTGATATAACCAGGTGCATTTGTGGATTTACACATGATGATGGATATATGATCTGTTGTGACAAATGCAGGTAAAGTAGTGCCATATATGCAAACATTCTTAAATATTTTTTCTTGTGTACTACTGAAACCAGCCCCCCTTGTCCTTAATTGCTTAGAGCCATTTCCTTCCTCAGGCCCTTCACGGGCATTGTAGGGCATTATGCAAATATGGGAGAAAGAGAAGCCATCACCATTTTGTTATTGTGATAGCTGCCATTTTGCCTTCAGGATGGAGAGGGGAGGTGACAGACCAGCCAAGCCAGCAAAGACTTTCTGCAAGCGGGGGTCATACCCTGTTTCTCATATTTTAAGACATACCCATAAAATAAGCCATAGCAGGATTTTTAAGCATTCAAGGAATATAAGCCATACCCCGAAAATAAGACATAGTGATAGGCACAGCAGCAATACCGGCCATGGCAGGAGGAGGAGGAAAAATATAAGACATCCCCTGAAAATAAGCCATAGTGTGTTTTTTTGAGGAAAAAATAAATATAAGACATGTCTTATAATATGAGAAACACGGTACTAAGAAGGGTCACGGCTCACAAGTCATTGTTAACCCTGCAGAAGGGTAAGAGGGAGGCCTTGGGTATGAGGAGCTTGACCAACTGTTGGATGGGTTTTCTGGGCCAAGATTAATGCCATGTCTGAGAAGGTGGCACATGACTAAAAGGGGTGCATGGAAACATACCAAGATTTAATTAATATCAGTTTAATTGGAAACTTAAGGGGAAATGCAGTGTGCATTTTGACTGCATTGTCCCTTGGAGCTGCATTTGTTTAAGATTGCTAGACTGCTTTATGAACTGCTCTTATGAAGGAGTATTTTTGAATATTGTTTGAGGTGGAGTAATAGGGTATGTTGATAAAGCAGTATATTAAGTGAGTGATCAGATAGTAGAATGGAGCTTTAGGGAAAATAACTTGTAGCAGTATATCCAATGTAAGAGAAATGATGGAATCTGTGTGAACGTCAAATATCCTGCGAAAGTAACACTATCCTATTTTTTAAATCATTTAAGTGTTTGGCAGCACATTGATTGCATGGGGATCGACAGGCAGCATATTCCTGACATATACCTGTGTGAACGTTGTCAACCTAGGTAAGTCACCTGTGGTCAATTAAGAAAAACCCCTATGATGTTTGAAATTCATAGCTCGAATGTTGAAGTCATTGTTGCAGGTCATCTTCATGTTGTTTAAGTAGATGTTTAACATTCCTAAACTGTAATGCTAAATTAATCATTAATAGAAATGGAATAATAGAAATAATAGACTTGGGCTACAACCTGGAAATAATAATTCATTGAATTAGCCGATAATGGTGACTTCCCTGCCTAGCGGAAAAAATAGTGACTGCACTTTCAATGAATGAAGGCTGTTTTTGCTATCTTTAAAAGATACTTATATCACTACATGAAACTTTTATTGAAGATCACAGTAGATTTAATAAAATGAGAAAATCAGTTGTCCAAATGCATATATGAAATAAGGTTTTTGCATGTAGGTCAACTGCTGAATGGGCAAAAATATGGGCCTTATGTTGGGAAAAAGCTGCAATCTTGTACCCACTTACTTGGAAGTAAGACCCATTGACATGAATAAGTAAGACCTGAGCAGTCATGAATAGGATTACACACAGGAGGTGATAGTATTTCAGCAGTGCATACCCAAATGCACAACATACAAGTAGCTTTCTGCTACTACTGTTCTCTGAATTGGAACCATTGGCAATCAACTGCCATTGCTTGGTATCTCATCTGAGACATAGTTTTGATACCTGACTTCTTCCTCTGTCTTGGGATAGCAAAAAGATATGCAATCCATGTGAGAAAGGGATTTGCTTGCTGCTGTCACTTGGAAGGGTGGGTTGAAAACAGCTCCAATAACAGTAATTGGGGGTTAAATGAAGCAGCCATTCTGTAGCACAGTTTTTGTTGAATGGCTGAAAGCACCCTCTTGTTCACTCTCACGACTTATTTAAGTTCCCCCTTTCCACAATAAAGTATTATTTATTTTATTTATATCAGTTCTTCCCTGATTTTATGGGCTAGGAGAATCCCTTACCTAAATGGTTCAGCACTTTCTCCTCTTAACTATGAAACTAGAATACTGGAAGGGACTGCAATGTTTTAGTTCTGCTTTGTTTTGGTGCAACTGTTTCATTCTGGGCTTTATACTAAATTGTAAAATTCCTAGGGCAGGGAACTCCTTGCTAGGGAGTTTAGTTATTGTGAATATTGAAAAGGAATTTTCATACAACAGTGAGTGCAAACAATCATTTTATATCTCTGATTATTCCGTTTAATGTGTAGGAGCTATCTGTCAGAAAGTTTAGCAACAGAGTAATGTGTATCCAGTTTTATTTCTTTTTTCTTTTTTTGTCAACAGGAACTTAGATAAAGAGAGGGCAATATTGCTGCAGCGTAGAAAAAGGGAAAATATGTCAGGTAAGTAACAAAGTTCTTAAACTGAGATACAATTAGTGAGTGATTCTCCCAAAAGCTTTTGATTTACACAATGCTTTTGATTTACAGCCTTATACTGTTCAAGTTACTGGCAGTGGTTATTTTTCTTTTTAATTCTGTAGGAGAGCCAGGGTGGTGTAGTTGTTAGAGTGTCGTGCTTGGATCTGGGAAATCAGGGTTCAAATCCCCACTTGGCCATGAACCTTACTGGGTGATCTTGGGCCAGTCTATGCCTCGCAGCCTAACCTACCTCATAGGGTTCCAATCCAAATCTTTATTATGGCCATAGACCAGCATAAGGTGATAGCACCTCCATACATAAATAAAGCATGCTAGATAGGCAATAGGGCAAATGCAGAAGTAGAGGGTACACGTCCTCATACCCTGTTACAGTATACCAGCCATAAGATAAAAACATGTAAACCAGATCTTCCGTTTTAGACCTGCTGTGTGAAACATACCATCCTCTGACGTATATCAATCATAGCAGCACAGTATCTGGCAACTTAATATGTTATATCATGATTTATATCTTGGAACAGATATAAGGTTGTTGTGGGGATTAAATGAGGAGGAGGAGAACCAAGTGTGTCACCTTGAGCTCCTTGGAGGAAAAGGTGGGATATAAATAAATAATCAGATAGGATAATGGGTGCACGTGGCATGCTAGGCAAAATTAGTTTCTCTTGACATTAAGAATCCTTTAACTAAAAAAATGCATATGAAAATTTTTGGAATTAGCCAGACTAACATTTGTGTTATTGCTGCACCTCAAAAATGTTTTTTTCTCCTGCAACAAAAACTCATGTTTTTTCAGGGTTCCAAAAAGTGAGCCAAAACCTTCTTTTGGGTGTCCATGGTTTTTATCTTTCGTATTCTTGAGTTCTTGCCACCGTGTGTCTTGATTTTTTCTGTTAATTGTTGGTAAAATCTGGGCTCGTAGTTATGCGCTTCCACAGACTATTAACCATATTTTGATTACGTTGATTCCCAGAGGTTCAAAGTAGACATAAAGAAGTTGAGACCACATGGTTACAGTTGTTTAGATGGGGGAGAAAAAAATTAATCAGTATTGGATTTTTGAGAGTTCACTTGGTGAGATAAGCCACATGTTAGGTGATCTAGCCTGAAATATGAGAACAAATAAAACGTATACAGTATTTATGTTTGAGACTCAAGCAGCCACTAACACACATGAAAGGAACAGAGCTTGCATGCCTTTCTGTTTGGCTTTTACTGCAACCATTCCCACAGTCTGTGAAGCAACCAGTGTTTAGAAGAAGTTAGTTGCTTGCTTGGTTGCAAAGGCTTCAGCACCAAACGCTGAAGCTGTGGATGTCATTTCGTTGCCTATTCTAGATGGCTCTTTTGGACTGTGAATAAAACAGTGCTTCAGGTGGATACCAGGCCAGAAAGAATACTACCCACTTCAGAAAAGGCTTATTAGCTAACTTAACAGTTTTCACATAATATTAGCATATTTCCAGGAATGGTTTTAGTCTTATTAATCCTTATTTATTATTACTGAAATGCTTCTCAAGGTCAATTTGTGTAACCATTTTTGTATTCAATTTTTTTCGTTCATAAATTTATACTGACAAATTGATGCACACTGAGTATAAAACCATTCTTGCAACCTAATATATATTTCATTATGTTGTACATTGCGGATTAAGCAAATATAAATAAATGAATTTCTTATCCAAGCTATGATTTGATTTAATGCCTTTGGAAATCTTGTAGTACTTTTGGAAAAACATAAGCTCCCCTAAGTTAATTAGATTACTTGAGTAATCTAATGCAAAACTGGTGTGGTGTTCCTGTCCCCAAAAACCTGAACATGTAAATATAAATTTTACTGTCATTTAGTTACCAATGTTATTACCATTTCCATAATATTATTTCCATAAATGTGGTAATTGTATGTAAATACTTTTGGCAATTCAGGGACATGCATTAAGTATTGGAAACGGTTTATAAGATATATTTCCTGGCTTCCTTTTTCTTTTTAAAGATGGGGATACCAGCGCAACAGAAAGTGGCGATGAAGTTCCTGTAGAACTATATACTGCTTTTCAACATACACCAACTACAATTACTCTGACTGCTACACGAGTTACCAAGGTCACAGATAAGAAACGGAAAAAAAGTGGGGAGAAAGAACAAAACATCACAAAATGTAAAAAGGTAAGTTAATTCAATTTTCAATTTCTCATTACGTTTTTGGAGGTTCGTTGTGTTTGAACATTTTTCTTTCTATTTGAAATTCAGGAGTCACTGCTCTTGAAGGAGCACATGATCATTCTCCAATGGGTTTTGGAGAATTCATAGGCATCTCAGTGACAGAGGGCTATTTGCAGAGTAGGACTGAAGGATGACGATGATGAATTTATTATTTATACCCCACCCATCTGGCTGGGTTTCCACAGCCACTCTGGGCGGCTTCCAACAAAATATTAAAAATACAATAAAACATCAAACATTAAAAACTTCCCTAAACAGGGCTTCCTTCAGGAGGAAGCAGGGACAGAAGACTATTGAGATAATAAAGTACAGAGAGGCAACACCCATGGCAAAAAGAACACCAGAAAGAAGGTGGAAGTCAAGACCCAGGAAAGAAAGATGGAAGAGAGAGTGGGGCTGGCTCCTAAATTACACCACACACATTTCCATAATTTGGTGGGCATCTCCCTCCCTCCCCCCAGTCTATAATGTTGAAGTAGTCATATAGAGCACAACATTAATGTTTTGTGCTACTGGTTAAAAAGCACATAGATGAAGGAAAACTTCTGGGTTTGTTTCACAAACAACATTTTCTATTCTGCAAGATAAAAGATTTTTTGTGAAATGAACAATGATCTCTGTTTCTCCAGAGAATGAATGAGAATATGTATGTATATATATATATATATATATATATATATATATATGTATGTATTAAATACTTATACAAACCGACGTTTTAAATTATATTACAGGCTTTTCGTGAAGGTTCTAGGAAGTCTTCAAGAGTAAAGGTAAAAATTTTGTGCTAAATGATTGCTGCTGTTTAGTTTTGTACATTGAACCATAAATTATCATCCATTTTGTTCATTATTATAGGGGATTCAGAAGAGTCAGGGGGCTGGTTCACAATTCCTGCCTTTCACGTAATGCTCAAAGTGGTGAACCTGAGTCAAGATTAATGAAAACACTAAAACAATAATAAAAACTGTATAAAAGCAAGCAACAAAATAACAACAATTGATCCCAAAGATCTACAACACAGTTACAGCAGCAAAATATACAAAAGACAGCTAAAAAGCACACTAATAAGCTTCAGGCAATTTCTGTATAGACAAAATGCTTTCTTTAAAAGGGAAGGTTTTCACCTTGCAGCAAAGCCCATTCCTTCCCAGGAATGAAATTTGAGTACTGAAGTGCTCAGAACCTGTTTCCGGGGGCCCTGTCTGATTCTTTGGGTCGTTGACCTGTGGGGTGCCTGGTTTGTCCTCCAGAAGACTCCATGTCTTGTCTAGGCATGACAGTATCCTCATCCTAAACAGTAAAGGGCTCTAAAGGTTATTCCAGCACATTCAGTTGGGCCCAGAAACAAATTCGAGGCTATTAACAAAGTAGTTGCATGCTTCTGATACCTAGCACCAGTCAACAATTTGGCCACCACATTCTGGATCAGCTGCAGTTTCTGGACGCTCGGGGACATCATTATTACAGCAGAGCAAATGTGATGCAAGGAAGGCATGTTTCACCATGGCCATACTTGGTTTTCTAGAATGGACACTGCTGATGCACCAGCATAAACTGAGCAGAAGCATTCCTGGTTGCCACTGTCACTTGGACGTCCATGCTCAAAGTGGGACCCAGGAGCACTCCCAGATTGTGAATTTGACTTTTCGAGAAGTGATACCCCATGCAGTAAGCATTAAACTCCTATTCCTAGATTGACATTCTTAACTGATCTGGAGCACCTCTGTCTTGCCTGGATTAAATGTCAGTCTGCTTGCCATAATCCAGTCCTTTACTGACTTTGATTGCAGTTCACGTCCACAACCTAGGACTAGGTGAAAAGGAGAATGAAAGTTAAGCGCTAGCCAAATACTAATGGCATTGCACTCTTATCTCCTAACAACCTCTCCCAGCAGTTTTCTGTCGATGTTAAACTGCCTTGAGTGACAATAGAACACAGAGATAAGTCAGTATACAAGGAATCCAACAGGAATCTATCCCCTGGGAACCACCATAAAATAGTTCAACACAATCCCATGCTAGCCAGTGCATCCAGAAGGCAACAGAATGCTCACCATGGTGCAGGTGGCAAGTGAAACTAAGGCCGTCAGCTTTGTTTTCAGTTTAGCAATGTCCATATTTGTTTAAGACACCTTAAGACCTGGGTGTCTAGTGTCAAATTAGCCACTAAGCGTTATAAGCTGACTTGCTGTTCCTTAACTGAGTAACATGGGGATTTAAATTTCTTCATACGGGTGCATACCGAACTCAACATTCAGGAGTTAACATAGTCTGTTCTATCCATCTTAACTCTACCCTGCACTTGTCATCCAAGGCCCCACTCCCCGAGAGGTTCGGATGGTGGCAACAAGAGAAAAGGCCTTTTCTGTGCTGGCTCTCCGACTGTGGAATGCTCTCCCCAGAGAGGCTTACTTGGTGCCATCGTTACATGTCTTTAAGTGCCAGACAAAAACAATCCTCTTTATCCACACCTTTAGCAATTAAACAATCAATGGCCTGTTAAAGCTGTTGGTGGGGGGCTGTTACTATGATTTTTTACACGTTGGATCAATTTACAAATTGATTAGCTAATTATTTGGCTGCAGAGTTTTAGTTTCATACCAGACATCTTGTCTAATTTTATATATCTTAACTGTGATTTAGGGCTCAGCTCCGGAGATTGATCCTTCTGAAAGTTCCAACTTTGGATGGGAAACTAAAATCAAGGCATGGATGGATCGTTATGAAGAAGCAAACAACAACCAGTACAGCGAAGGTGTTCAAAGAGAGGCACAAAGAATAGCTTTGAGATTAGGAAACGGAGATGACAAAAAAGAAGTGATCACCAGCAACTCAGTTTTCAAACCTCCAGTAGAGGTAAATGAAAATATGTTCAACGCAACACCAGTCTTCTATAATTATAACATAGCACGTTTTGCATTTCTCTAAGCAGAAACAGAGTTCAATATATTGATACCACATCTCCTGTATTTTTAGTACAGGAAAACCTCCTTGTTTATTGATTTTACATTCTGAAGTACTCAACAGTTAATGAGGACTAGGTTACCCGTTATGACCATCAATTTTCAACATTTTGAATTTAACTGTCAGGTCACCACCGCAGATGTATATTTTGCATCTTTCCTGTTAAAATTTATTTTTTAAACAATGTTAGCAATTCATGATAATCTAAATTTCTCAAGTCTACCCACGGAATAGCTGCAACGCCATCTAAAACCCATCCCTTCCTTTGCCAGCTACCCCACAAAAGCTTCTCCAGAGGGTAATGGGACCTTGCTGAATAGGCTGGACTGTGGTTAGTAGAAAGGGGGGTCCCCAAAAAGCAGGTGGTGGTATCTCCAAAGTGCCCACTGTATAGAGCACTAAGATACACATTTACAGTTAAGGATGACATTCAATATGTGAAAGTTGCCCTGTGCATAAGATGGCTCTGGAATGAGCTTCTTTGTGCCAGGAGGGAGTCCAGACAGTATTTGATTCAGTGCCAGCTTTTAGGGCTGCTGTTAAATACATGGACTTCACTTAACATTATTAACAATTTAAATGTAAATGGGAGAAAATAGACTCTTTTGGTTGCTGTTACCTAGTGGGTATTTTGCTATGCATTTTTGTATTTTTATGTCTTGGGAAGCAGTTGCCTCAACTTCAAATTTTTACTCTCTTCCCCTCCACTGTTAACCTCAGTGGAACTTTACACCTGTATTCTGATGCAGTACAGTTACTGTCACTTCAACCAAAATTTTAAGTAAGTAATGAAGGCAAAAGCATATTTCTTCCAATATATTTCTTCTTTTATGTATCCAATTTGCCAGTTACAGAATGGAACAAATTATGTTTATGAAAAGAGAAAAACTTCCACTACTTAACTTTTGATGAAAAAATCTTGTTACTATTATGGAAAGGTAGTTAAGGTTATTTAGTCAAATATACTAACTAATAAGTAGGGATATATGCCTTGATGTCCTGGGCATTCCACTTCTTTATTCAGAAAAAACGGGTTTAATGGTGTGTACAGGAAAATAATAAAACAATGTCCATAGATCTGACTCGATTTGAACAGCTTCCATTTCCTCTTTGATACAATGTGTACTCTTGGTAATGCAATTAGCCAAATCATCTTGTGTGGTCTTGGAAGATCCAGTTTGACTCTTAGTAAAAATAAAACGTCGAAACTGTTTTCCCTATTCTTAATATTTTGTACACAAAAAGGAACACATCTAGGTATTATAGAAAAATGTTCAAGTACAAATGCTAATTTCTTAAAGTAAAATACCCCTTTGATATATCATTACAACTTCCATTCAGAGAGAATATTAATAATGCTACAAATTGGTGCTTTACTGAACTTTTAGCCCGAGGAAGCAATATCTAAATCCTCTGTTGTTCAGATTATCAGTACACATCTGACCATTAAATCCTTATAAAGAAAAGTGCATCATCTAATTTAACTACAATATTAGCAAGGACAACTATTTCCAATATAAACAAAAAGTAAAATGTGAAGTACTGTGATCTGTTAGGTACTGTAAATATCCCAATGTTTCCCATTTTTCCAGCACCCCATTATTTACACATACTGGCAAATAAGGAGGCACCCCATTATTTACACATACTGGCAAATAAGGAGGCACCCCATTATTTACACATACTGGCAAATAAGGAGGCACCCCATTATTTACACATACTGGCAAATAAGGAGGCACTTTGTACTCTGTATGTACCCTTTAAAAGTGCATTATTTGATCAATGGCAAACATGGAGATAGTCACATCGCCTAATAATGTATAGTTGTTCCATTCATTGTGTGTTTGTGGTTTATCAATGGCAGCCGCTTAAGAACTGACTAGAAAGTTCCTGTCCCTAGCACAGGCTGTTGCCTTTTGTAGCACCTAGATGATAGGTTAATCCACCTTGAAAATGTCATGTGGTATGTTCCCCAAACCCTGAGCAAATAATTTGTCAATATGTTGCAAGAAAGAGTAGACTACAAATTGGCACCATCAGCCGCCTGTCATGCAGTCTATGGAAGGAATCTGCAAGCTGTTTGATAAATTAATGTTGTTAGAGAGAGACTAAACATAAAGGAAAAGTTACATTCTCAGATCTTGTAATAAGAAGCATCTTTGCTTCTTTCCCTCTAGCATCAGCATGGCGCACGTGACGTACTCCTTGGAGGAATGTCCCTGCTTGCAGAGACCTTCGCCTAGATATAGGCCAATTCTCTTTTGCTCAGAAGTGACACAATTACAAGAGGTGTGAGTTCCTTAGTTGTTGTGTCAAGAGTACAGTAAGATTTTGCTTAGAAAGGCGTATTCCCACCTGAGGCTATTGAAATGCACCAGAAGTTTCCTTTTCCTAGAAATCAGCATGTTGACATTTTCATCAAAATGCCTCTTACTTGGCATCTGTCCTTCTGCTCTTGCTAGCAGATTAGAGAAGAGACTGCATATTTCATGTGTTGTCATTACTTCCGCACACCAGTTTATGGCCTTTTTAACCAGAGGGTTTGAAACATCTTTTGAGGAAGGGGTTCCCTAATATACTTTGAAAGACTTGTATTGGTTTTCATTTTTTAAATACTGTGGTGGTGGTGTTTTTCCCAAAATGTAAAATGTCTACATAAATACAATACTGAATCTTATGGTAGGAATAAAGTCAATTAGCTTTTAAAAAGAAAGAATATCATTGAAATTACCAAGTTGCTCCTTAAAGTTGTATGTTATAATCTGGTTTTTTAATAGCACTAATGCAATCAGCTTAATTAGATTTCTTACATTTTTCTTTTATTCTTCTAGAGCTATATTCAAAAAAATAAGAAAATCCTAAAAGCTGCCAAAGACTTGCCTCCAGATGCACTTATTATTGAATATCGAGGAAAGTTCATGCTGAGAGAACAATTTGAAGCTAATGGATATTTCTTTAAGAGGTACTTTTCTTTCAAATCTAGCTTTAATTACCTATGATCCTGCAGTTAATTTTTTGTTTTTCTCTCAGCTTCTGACAAAACTTGCATTTTTAATTCCATGAGAATGCAACCGCGCCTTCTGATCTTTCATTACTTCACATCTCAGTCCACTTGCCTTTGAAAATTCAGCAGCTAACATTGTTCACTTGGTCTACCTTGGAAGTAAGCTCCATTGAACTCAGTGGGGCTTTCTTCTGAGTTGGCTGACATAGGATTGCAGGGTTAGTCCATCCCTTTGACAGTGTTGCCCCAGTGTTGTGACAGGCTCTTCACAGCACAGCACAGTTTTGCCTCACTCAGTCTTTTCCATGTTTCTCACTTCAGCTCTTTGTCATTAGACTTCAGCTGGCT